>NW_015323020.1:0-236 GCF_001447785.1 Gekko japonicus
ATGTTCTTGCACTTTGGTGATCAAAAATGAATTATACTCCTTCATACCTTCTAGAACAAGCTCATTCTACACATGACCTATACTTATCTTTAGATTTATAAATAACAAAACCGAGAGTCCTCCGGCAACCTGATCTGTTATGCACAGCAGTTTTGTTTGTTAGAAAATAGTTGTATTTTACTTGTATATGAAAAAATTCATTCTGTAAAAGTTTAATTACTGGATTATTGCACTGA
>NW_015323021.1:0-236 GCF_001447785.1 Gekko japonicus
TCACTGGCTTCTCCCTATGATGTCACTGGTCCCCGGATCTTTTAAGGACCTAGCATAGTAACACCTCTGGCCCAGCCCTACAGAAATTGGGAAGTCTACACCCCTGTTGCTGTCTTGGCTTTAGCCTCTAGTTAGCTAATGACAATGTCATCATACAGCCATGCATCAGTTCAACTCTGGATGGCAGGAAAGAGCTATATATGATTCACATTCTTGCTTTGCCAGGGCTGCAGATT
>NW_015323022.1:0-236 GCF_001447785.1 Gekko japonicus
AACTCTGCTTAGCTTCCAAGTTCTGATGACATTGGACTAGCCTGGGCTGCTACACAGTGAGCCTAGATTAAGGCGGAGTGATGAAAAGCCCATTGGTAGCTCTCATTGGTCGGCGAGTGCCCGCCTAAGCCTACCCATGACCCTGTTCCTTTATCAAAATGCCCTCCTGAACAGCTCTGTTTTTCATGGTTTGCGGAAAGCCAGAATCGCAGCAGGCCTTTCCACTGGGGGGGGGG
>NW_015323023.1:0-236 GCF_001447785.1 Gekko japonicus
GCCATTTTCTCCAGGGGACTTGATCTCTCTAACCTGGAGATTAGCTGTCCTTCTGGGAGAGCCCCAGTCCCCACCGGGAGGTTAGCACCACTCAGTCTGTGCCACAGGAATTATTCACAAAGAAGAAAGGCTGCCATTTTGCTTGCCGTTCCAGGTACAGGTTGCACAGTGCTGAGCAAACTTAACTTTCCACTTGTGACCATCTCGAGAGGCGATGACTGTCTCACGTGGTCCAC
>NW_015323024.1:0-236 GCF_001447785.1 Gekko japonicus
AGGAGATGATTTATATCCTGATGTATCTGAAGGTACATGTGCAAATCCTCTTTTTGGATAAAACAGCATATGGCATCAAGTCGAAGAAACTCCATTTTCCTCTTGCCTATTGTAAAGCGATGGAAGACTTTGGCCAAGAGATCTTTGCATTCTACTCTCCTCCCCCTCCCTGTTGCACACAATGATGAAGGAAAAAAAACATGCTCTGCCAGTTAGAAAGAAAGAAAGAAAGAAAG
>NW_015323025.1:0-236 GCF_001447785.1 Gekko japonicus
AAATAAAAATGTGGAACATTTCCTCATCCGTCATACCAGAAATCAGCTTGAGGAGGAACAAATGCTTTGTGAGATTGTCATTTACTATGGGGTGATGCCTCCGTTTCCTAACAGAAATAAAGGATAAAGGTATCACAGTATTCAGTTCCCTGTTCCCAGGCCAGAATGTACGATTACTTGCACATGGAGAGTGAGGACCAGGATGTGAAAGAAGCTGGAGGAGAATGAATGCAACC
>NW_015323026.1:0-236 GCF_001447785.1 Gekko japonicus
CTCCCAATTTTGCTTATTTATGTGTGTAAAGTATATCACGGGGGGAGGGGTAACTGAAGACATCCAAGAGCCAGTGTGGTGTAGTGGCTGGTTAGAGTGCCAGACTAAGACCTCTAAAATGCAGATTAGAATCCTCACTTTGCCATGGAAGCTTGCTGGGTGATCTTGGGCTGGTCCCTACCTCAGTGGGCTGTTGTGAGGACTATCTGGAGGAGAGGAAAATTATGTAAACTGCT
>NW_015323027.1:0-237 GCF_001447785.1 Gekko japonicus
CTCCCAGATTAGAGTCCGCGCACTCAATTGCGCACTTAACCACTACACCAAACGTACCACTGCATTTCACACAAAGGGAACTTCTATGCTAAGTTCGCTCAAACAGCAGAGAAATCTTGAGAGAAGAGAAACAGAATTTGAATCAGGCGAGCCAAATTTCTCAGGGGGATCCTTCAGACCCCTAACTGGGACACACAAAAAACTCTGAGCAGGTTGGTAGGTGGTGCTGAGGGAGAG
>NW_015323028.1:0-236 GCF_001447785.1 Gekko japonicus
TTTTTTGAAGAACTGTAGCCACAAGTCCATGGACCGCAAAGCTTTTCGGTGCAAAGCTGATGCGACAAGAACAGAAGGGCCAATTCACAGCTACTGCCATAGATGATATTACTTCCTTCCTAGCAACGTATTCCCAATTGGACACCTTTGGTGCCTGCGGATCCCAACGTAGCATCTGCCCAACACTGTCCTGGCCATTGTTGCGCTGGGGACCTGGCCAGTGACAGATTTAATAC
>NW_015323029.1:0-236 GCF_001447785.1 Gekko japonicus
AATGTCTTATGTACATCAACATATTGAAACGGTTTTGGACAGACCACCTCAAGAGTAACACACTTAAAATCCTCTGGGTTGTGGTTCTGTTCTATGAAATGTGAAACAAGGGGGGCTTCCAGGCATCTATGCTTGAGGTGGGACTTGTGCTCAAGTACACGTGTTTTCAAAGCTCGTGTAGATATTCCTACATATTTAAGCCCACACCCACATTCAAGGAGGTAGACCACCCCCTT
>NW_015323030.1:0-236 GCF_001447785.1 Gekko japonicus
TTTCTCTGCTTCAGCTTTAAGCACATCTCCTCTCTCCCCCCCCACCCCAGTTCCTGCCTCTGTGACTGCAGCTACTTAAGCTTGGAAGTGGAAAAGAGAGAAAGAGAGAGGCGGGGAGAGGGAAGACATGGTGTTTGTTTATGCTATTTTACTTTATTAAAATTTGTATACTCCACCTGTCCTGTAGTTCAAGGAGGCTTACAAATCCAAATCTGAGACACACAGAGTGAAATCCC
>NW_015323031.1:0-236 GCF_001447785.1 Gekko japonicus
GTAAAAATGGCTTCTACCATAGAGCTTTCCCCCAAATATCAGAGTATTCTGCATAGCCGGCAGTGTGTTGACATGATTTCCGGTTCCCGGGTTGCCAGCAACATCACTGCAGTGCCAGCCAAGGCCTTCTCTTGCTGCCAGTAAGTCTCTCCAACCCCACTGGTTGCTAGTAGGTACCTGGGAACCCTAACATGCAGGATAGATGTGTGCAGGGGTAATTTCCTGCAGGAGCACAC
>NW_015323032.1:0-236 GCF_001447785.1 Gekko japonicus
CTGCAAATGGGGATCACGAGGAGGTGCTGACTGGCAGCCCATATGGCACCTCTGTGTACGGCCAACACAATGTGTAGGACCATGGCAGGCCTTTTTCTCCACTGCTGTGTTGGCATATCTTCCCCTGGCCCTGGGTAAACATAGTAGGTCGCAGAACTGGGGTCGACTTGTGACTCACGGTAGGGTGTTGTAGTTGTAGTTGTTGTTCAGTCGAATCTGACTCTTCGTGACCCCAT
>NW_015323033.1:0-236 GCF_001447785.1 Gekko japonicus
TCTCTTGGAGGCCACCCTCTTGGCTGGTCTGAAGCCCAGAAATTCATTTTGTAGCACCACACAGCCCGCTATGGGTGGCTGGCTACTATAATACCATTAGCACCACACAGCCATGATATTTCTCAATTTTACGATGATAATAACTGCCTTGATGGTTCAGCCCAGAGGTCAGTTTATACATAAAGATATCATATCCAGACTTCTCTCCAATGGAGAACCAAAGCAGCTTACAACAC
>NW_015323034.1:0-236 GCF_001447785.1 Gekko japonicus
GCTGTAGCAGATCTAATAGACATCAAGTCAGTGGGGCAATCAGAGAAGGCAAACTTTGCAATGATCTGTGTGGGCATGAAGGCTCATATTGGGAGAATAGGTAAACGTCCTATGGCACCTTAAAGACTAACAATATTTATTGCAAGATGAACTTCCCTGAGTCACAGTTCACTTCATCCACATATCTGAAATGGTGAACTGTGACTCACAAATGCTCATATTGAAATCAATGTTGT
>NW_015323035.1:0-236 GCF_001447785.1 Gekko japonicus
TATCTTGTTTTTTTAATATCACGGCAAATGTTCCATGTACACGGTTTCCGGTGCCACCCATTCTGGAATGTTGCCTGCTGTATGAACCAGACTGTAGACCAATTCCTATTTCCTCCTCTCCAAGCTGGAGCAGGTGGGAAATGTGCTGCTGTATGTCTAGTCAGAAAAAAAATATTTCTGTACCTGGGACATTTTGGTTTTAACAAAAGGACATGATCCTGCACATGTATAACATA
>NW_015323036.1:0-236 GCF_001447785.1 Gekko japonicus
GACAGTCTGGTTCAGAACACCTTAATGGTTGCAAAAGCCCCTAGAATCCCCTTGACCTGTCAACTGATAAGGCGATTTCCAGACAAAACTCTCCTTTTGGCAGAAAGATGCTTTACGCCTTTCAAAGCTGCCTTAACAGAAGGAGGGTTTTCTCACCAAGGGGGTAGTGACAGGAAATCTGAAGCTACCTTCGGCAGATGCCACCCTGCAAAAGGGCAAAATCAATAACTGCCCAT
>NW_015323037.1:0-236 GCF_001447785.1 Gekko japonicus
AGCTTTTGGAGAGAACCAGGAAGACGAGAGGAGCAGCTCAAGGCAGGGAAGGGGAAAGAACTGGCTGAGCAGCTTGGCAAAAGGAAGACTGAGGGGAAATGCAAGCGGACCCACAAATATGGAGGCGTGGGACCTGAACTTAGGGAGGGGGGCGGCTGTGGTCCATGCACTGAATGTATTCAGATCCCGGGTCTCTGGGTCAAAAGATGCCTGGCACCAGTGTTCCCTCTAAGCTG
>NW_015323038.1:0-236 GCF_001447785.1 Gekko japonicus
TGGAAGGATTATGGTTTTGTTGGGTGAGGTCATGACCCGGAGGATCACTGATACTAGTGTGCCCATTTTTATGGATAGCTGAGGTCCTGGCAGTGTTATTGAGGTTCCAGAATGAGGTCACATAGACAAGGAAGTCTGTGTTGTGTTTGCAGTCCTGGTAGGTGCAAAGAGGGGCACATTGTGGCTTTGGCCATAGAGTTTGCACACTCTCTCTTGCAGAATACGTCCCTGTATCT
>NW_015323039.1:0-236 GCF_001447785.1 Gekko japonicus
AACAGATGAGGCTACCTACTATTGTGGTGAAGGTCACAGCAGTGGCAGTAGCTACAAGTGAGCCACAGTGATCAAACCACAAGAGGAACTGAGACAAAAAACATCAGCCAAACAAAGGAGGGAATGTTTCTCTAAGCCTCTAGCAGCATCCAGGAAGAGCATCTTAATGACAGGGCAGCTCAAAACACTGAAGAAAGAGCAGGTGGACAACAAGAAAACCTGATCTGCCATAGGTA
>NW_015323040.1:0-236 GCF_001447785.1 Gekko japonicus
GGCCGGCAACGGGGCCTCCGTTCAACTGCAGGCCTTGACCAGTGGGCCGCACTTGATCCTGGCCTCACTCCTTCTCTTAAACGACATCATTGTTTGAGTTGCCCCATCTCCTGGCATTATTGTGCTGCATGTTTCCTTGCCCCCCCACCCCCCAGTTGATAGCACTGGCTGGCAAGAGCAGAGAAACTCAATCATCCTAACAGAACTTTGCGATGTGGCTGCGAAGAAAGCAAATG
>NW_015323041.1:0-236 GCF_001447785.1 Gekko japonicus
GGAGAGCCAGAAAGTGCCAATACATTGGACTTATATATATATGCCCTCTTGCCTGTGCAAAAAGAGGAAGCAAGGATGGTATATTTTAAATATATGCAAATATTATGCTTCATAGAAAGGACAGTGCAGCTTTTTTGATATTCATCCTCTACAAAGCAAAATTATTTGCACTCAATAGCTTCTAAGTTTATGCAGCATGAAAATTTAAAAATAAAAATTCATCCATTCACCTTGAG
>NW_015323042.1:0-237 GCF_001447785.1 Gekko japonicus
CAGGCAATCCCAAAAGAATGGCTGCAGAAATTAAGGGCACATCTATACTGCATGTTTAAACCATTGCATAAACCACTTTATATGTTCTGATACCCATCCAAGGAACTGTAGTTCAATGAACCATTATTCAGCTAGCAGTTTGAAACCAAGGAGTAGTACCCCAAACCTCCTACACTACAATTTCCAGAGTGATATGGCTGAAGACATGAGAACAGTGGCTATTAGCCACAAGGTATA
>NW_015323043.1:0-236 GCF_001447785.1 Gekko japonicus
AAATCTTGCCCCTACAAGGAAGCAGATTTTCAGTGGATAAATAACTGCAGAGCCCGGTGACTTCTATGGATTTTTTTTTAAAAAATCTAATAGCTTGTTCTGTTTTCAAGAAGTGCAGAGTTCCATGCAGGACACAGCACTGGCTGTTAGACAAGTCCCTCCCAGGAAGCACAGTGCTAATAGAATGTACAAAACAAACAGAACCATGATTGTGTGACTGTAATACTGTGGGTTAG
>NW_015323044.1:0-236 GCF_001447785.1 Gekko japonicus
CTGGACTTGTCTAGACTGGATACATTACAAAACCAGAATTAAAAATGTTTCTTGTTTCTGCAACTCCCCTTGGTACCAACTTACCCTGTACACTTGGAAAGAAACAGATTACAGAGCCACTGTAAGGCTTCAGTGCTCTCTCCTCTGAAGAAAGCTCACCCTGTAAGGTTGTCCTGAACTTCCCACCAGTTAGCTAGAGCGTGGGTTGATTGAATTCACCCTGTGAATAACTGGGA
>NW_015323045.1:0-236 GCF_001447785.1 Gekko japonicus
TATTGCTGGACATTTGGGGCTAGGTCAGGGGACAAGGAGGGACCTCAGCAGGAGCCTTACCTTCCAAAGCATCTAATTTCCCCCAGTCTGGAGAGCTGGTGAAATTCTGGGAGGTTGGAAACCTGTAGTCAAACTATTGCTTCTTTTCCCATGCACGCAGCACTTATGGCCCTAAGACCCTTGGATCCTTTATCAGAAACCTTTTGTTCATATTGGGCTTCCTCTTACATTTTTGG
>NW_015323046.1:0-236 GCF_001447785.1 Gekko japonicus
TGCACAAGAAAGAAATGGAGATCTATGGTCTATCGACCACTTCCCTGTTCCTCTGTATCTATTACAGCTGTTGAGGCAGAATGGGACTGCTCCCCTCACAATATCATGGGACTATTTTTGCCTTGAGTGGGGAACTGGAAGATGGGGGAAAGGTCTCCTTAGCCTGTTCTCCAGCACTCTTCTCGGCATTACTCCCTCCCCCGCTGCTTTTCACCCTGTGAAAGAAATGATACTGA
>NW_015323047.1:0-237 GCF_001447785.1 Gekko japonicus
GTATTTCCCACCTGGAGGCTGGCAACCTGACTAGAGATCAGTTGAAAGTCTGGGATCTGAGGGAGGGCACCCCTGTGAAGCATGATTCCTCTGGAAAACCATTCCGGGGTCTCCCTTATGAGCGGGACCCCATCCTATACAATCTGGTTGCTTGGAATTCCCATTTCTGATGCTATAGAAACATCCAGACTTGTCTTTGCATAAAAGTGCTATTTTTGTAGCAGGAACTCCTTTGCA
>NW_015323048.1:0-236 GCF_001447785.1 Gekko japonicus
AGGTTCATAAGGGAGTAGGTGGTCTTTCACTAATCATGTAGCTCTTTGGGTTGATAGTAAATGTGAATGTGGCTTTCTGTGAATTATGGAGTGAGAGGACCACTGTTATAGTGTAAAGACAATAAAATACCCAATGATGTGTGAGTAAACATTCCTAATGACTAGAGAGGGGCATACCCTGCATGTGACAACTGCTGACTGGGGAGATAAGGGAGGATTCCAGTTTTCCAAAGATA
>NW_015323049.1:0-236 GCF_001447785.1 Gekko japonicus
ACAGATAACACTGACTGGGGCAGCACACATTCATTAAGATTTGTGACAGAAGCATATCCTATAAAGAAGAACATAATAGGATGTAGGGAATTTATTTGTAACATTGCCACCTTTACACCCAAATCAGGGTCCTCCAGTGAGGAGCATTAAAACATTTAAAACATTTAAAAAACATCTAAAATGCATGCATACATATATCAAATAAAAAACACATGAGGACACACAAACATGAAGAA
>NW_015323050.1:0-236 GCF_001447785.1 Gekko japonicus
GCCAGAAAGAATAATAATGCTTTAGGTACAATCATTCCTGTCAGTAAAACAAAAGGGGAGGGGAGAACTGAAGGATGTAGAAAACAGCATATGCAAAGCACTTTGTGTAACATTCTGGTTTTAAAAAACAAAACAGAACAATGGAACAGTTAGGAATTCCTAATACATCAGTTTTACCATAAACAAGATGAGATCATTTGAAACGTCAAAATGTAGGGATGAGGACAATTGTGGAA
>NW_015323051.1:0-236 GCF_001447785.1 Gekko japonicus
ACCACTACACCACACTGGCTCTCTTAAAGATTCAGAGAACGTGTACATTGTTAACAAAGGGGGCTCAACAAGGCTTGTGAAAGAGGATTTGAGAAAGCTTAACTCTATGGATGGCCAGGAGTAAGGCTGGGTAGATCCTTCCTGATTCACAGGAGTGCACTGAAGCAATTGCCCTTCCCCATTTATTCTCCCTCTGAAAGTTTGACCCAGCCCTGACATCTCCTGGCACATTCTCC
>NW_015323052.1:0-236 GCF_001447785.1 Gekko japonicus
CCGATATGGATATAAAAACCCTTTCACCACATGACATCTTGTTTTCCTGATGCTATTTACTGTCCTTCCAGTTGTGCGCTAAACACCATGCCAGGGAAGTTCCTACTTACTGCAAAAGCAGAATGTCATAGTATTTCTCCAAGAACAACTATTGAATCTTTTGTAACAAGTTTATTAATCCAGCTGTAGAGGTTTTAGGGAGGGACCCAAGCAACTCTTGCCTTACGCTGGTTTAT
>NW_015323053.1:0-236 GCF_001447785.1 Gekko japonicus
TTTTAAAATGTAAATTGGAAAACAAACCTTTGATGGTCTAAGGAGCACAATACTGACCAGTGTCACAATGATGCAGTGAGCCCCCTCCCCCCAATAATCCTGTAAAGAACACCACAGTAATGTGATTTGCACGACTGGTCGTAGATAAACTTTTCAATCTACTTCCCACCGCCCCACATAAAATAAGTGAAAGTGAAAGTCTATGGAGGAATAGAGAAGAGATTGTGCGGAACTGG
>NW_015323054.1:0-236 GCF_001447785.1 Gekko japonicus
GGAACAACATGAGAGACAAAATAGGGGGTCTGTAGTGGATAGGGGATAATCAATGAAAATTGCCATCATTCACTGGTGGAAGGGCCTTATGTGTGTGTGTAAAATGCAGCCAAATTACAACTGACTTATAGTGACCCTGTAGGGTACTGAAAGCAAGAGACTAATGGAAGTTGATGCCACAGGACTCCTGTACACTTGCACATTTTACCATGGGCCTAGCAATGAAAAATGGATTC
>NW_015323055.1:0-236 GCF_001447785.1 Gekko japonicus
TTTTTTTCCTTATCTGATAATTTCAATGGGTTGGATCTAGCCAGGATTTTCAGTCACTTTCTCCCAATTCCACTCCTTACTAAAGCCCACAACCCACATGGATTTTGCATATGCTGGTCTCATTATCCCCAACATAGACTTTTGCGGTCATAAAATGGGGGCTCTCCTTCATTTTCAGTAGCCAAAAAGTTGGCTAGATGCAACCCAATATTGTTCATTCCCCACCTTCTGCCTCA
>NW_015323056.1:0-236 GCF_001447785.1 Gekko japonicus
AAACTGAATTACTTAGATTGCAGCACTGCCTCTCGCCCACTAGGTGGCGCTGTTGTGGTGATTGGGCACAAGTACCTTTTTCGTGCAACTCTTAAACAGACAAAGAGGCTAAGCTGAGTTGGGCAAGATGCTTATGTATGAGATCTTTTGCAACCTTATGACTCTCTCTAGGTTTCTTGTTGCTGCTGTGGAACCGAACTGGATATGTCCTGTAACGGTCAAGGCTGATTGCTAGG
>NW_015323057.1:0-236 GCF_001447785.1 Gekko japonicus
GTATTAACGTTTTCTGGATGGTCATGGTGTCAGTAAATCAAATGCTGCCTATCACTGGGAAACCAACCTTGAATATGGTGTGGCTGTGAACCAAGATCTAACCCCCCCCAGCCCCTGTCCTCCACAACTGGTCTGTCTACCTGCCAGTATTTCTGACACCCCCTATGTGGCAGGTGGGGTAATGCTGAGCTTTTAAAATTCTTCACAGTTGGAGATGTAAAAACAATGTTGGAACA
>NW_015323058.1:0-236 GCF_001447785.1 Gekko japonicus
ATTTAGTGCATACTTTTGCTTAAGCAGCAGATTTATGAAAAGCAGATA
Source organism: Gekko japonicus (assembly GCF_001447785.1). Classification (NCBI taxonomy): domain Eukaryota; kingdom Metazoa; phylum Chordata; class Lepidosauria; order Squamata; family Gekkonidae; genus Gekko; species Gekko japonicus. Next base: position 49 of record NW_015323058.1, read on the forward strand.
CCCGCAAATGCTGGGAACCTTGTCCATTCTTACAGAGCTACACAAGAGTTTAATGGTGAGGAATGAGCCTCAGTCAGGTTTTTCTTATCTCTTCCAGACATGGACAAAAACACTCACTCCTCAAATCAAGGCAGCAGGGAAAACACTGCTAACCGTCTTATGAACAGAACTGCCCCCTTGTCCACATT
>NW_015323059.1:0-236 GCF_001447785.1 Gekko japonicus
ATCTGTTTGGACTGATAGTGTTTTGGCGTGCACATAATTTTTTTTGGGGGGGGAACAACAATCTCCAATACTCCAATACAAACCTGTTGGGCAGCTTCTTGAATCATTTGGGAGTGAAGCAAATTGGCCCAGTGATCAGCCCACGTCTGATCATCACAGCTGAACGAGCTTAGTTGGCCTGTGAAGCATATTGGACAAGTAATTCATGGCAGCCCAACTCAAAATGGCCCACTGCC
>NW_015323060.1:0-236 GCF_001447785.1 Gekko japonicus
TGCTTGCCATTTATGTTGGCTTCCAGTTCTGTGCCCAGGTTAATGTGCTGGTGTTTAAAGCCCTTAAATATCTTGGATCCAGTGTTCCTAAGTACAGTTGGAACATCTCCAACTGTACTGTCTGACCTAGGTCTTGGTATCCACATGAAGACCTTCCTTAGATAACCAGCCTTAACTGGTGGGACCTGATGAAGCGCTTTTTCTGCTGATCCCCCTGAGCTATGTAATGTCCTCCC
>NW_015323061.1:0-236 GCF_001447785.1 Gekko japonicus
GTGGGAGTGCTATAGAAACAAGCTCTGTAGCGGTTCTGGGCAGGGAGGCGAACTGGGGACTCAGGGGGAGGGCCACAAGGCAGCCCAGCTCGCCGTTTCCAGGGGTTCCCATGGCAACGTTCAGGCAGCAATTGACAGACAGGTATACAGTATGCCTTTGACAGGAAGTCACTATGACAGACCCCTGCTGCGGCTTCTCTGTGACGTGGATTTTCCCACCAAAACACTGTTCCCCA
>NW_015323062.1:0-236 GCF_001447785.1 Gekko japonicus
AAAAACAGCATGTTTGAAGTCTTATTGGGGGCTGGGGAACAGAGGTTAACAGACTCCCTCGCTGCTGAGAAAAACTGCTGTGTCACAGAGGATACTGGCAGAACTGTAATATTTCCAATGTTCAACAGAGCAATCCAGCCCAGCAGGATCAAGATTTGGAGAGCAGATTTAAAAGAGGGCTGGGCCACAGAAAATTCGATCAAGGCCCCAGCAAGAAGGAAGGAAAAACAAAGGGG
>NW_015323063.1:0-236 GCF_001447785.1 Gekko japonicus
GGGGGGAATGGTGGTAGTGAGGTACTGAGGCAAGCAAAGTCTGGGGGATGCTTCTGAGTCCGAGGCCCCATTGCCCCTGCCATGGCTTCTGCGTGCCCACAGCACAGAGGAGCAGCTATCGTAAGCAATAGAGTTGCCCAGAGACATTTTGGTGCCTAGAATGGAAACTTCAGATTTTAAATTAGATGTGATATGGTAAGAATGTGAAGGTGCTTGGGAGCAGCAGTGGGTCAGAT
>NW_015323064.1:0-236 GCF_001447785.1 Gekko japonicus
GGTTGCTCATTAATAAGTGTCAAGGTGCCTTTTAGTAATCAAAACCAAAACACTTTTTTTGTTTACCAAACTACACAGATGTGTAGTTTAACTTTTATGTTCTTGTTCTTCATCTTTTAGCATTTTTCTCTTAAGACATCACCTAGAGCATGTCTCTGTTAGGCTGTAGTGAAATCTATCGTTTCCTTATTGCCCACCTTATGATTCTCCTTGTACTCTTCACCCTCACCAAAAAA
>NW_015323065.1:0-236 GCF_001447785.1 Gekko japonicus
CAATCTCTCCTCCTCCTCCATCACCACCACCACCAAATCTTTACTCTTAATGCCTTTGGTGCTGTGCTGCATGATGCATCTTGAGAGCCAGGGTGGTGGTAATGGTTAGGAGTAGGATGGTGGAGACATGAATTCAGATCCCCACATATCCATGATGTTAACGGAGCAACCTTGAGCCTAACATATCTCATAGGGTTTTTGTGAGGCTGAAATGAAGGGGGGCAGAACCATGTATG
>NW_015323066.1:0-236 GCF_001447785.1 Gekko japonicus
CAATCATGTTCTGGAGACCCCAACTCCTCAAGCGACTACTCCAGAGGAGCCAGGACCTGACACTAGCATATGACCCAAATCCTACCCAGGCTATGATGCCACAAGCATCTTGAGAGGGATATGAAAATTCAGTATTAAAAAATAAAAGTGAGTCAAGAAAAGGGGGCTTCAGAATGCCTTTTCTAAGTAGGCCTTGTTCCCTGTCAAACAGTTTGAGACAGAGCAACTAGGCCTTT
>NW_015323067.1:0-236 GCF_001447785.1 Gekko japonicus
GCTTGCCAATCCTATAGGTTGATCAGAAGCCTTAGTAACAAACTATCATGATTCATGACCAGGACTCCCAGGAGAGCAAAATAAATCACTGCTATATTTTATAGAGCTGCAATTAATATTCACAGTTGGCAAATGTCTCTCTTTTACCACTCATTTTGATTGTGAATCTCAGCATCCAAGTGGTTTAGACTTGCTGGCCTCTCTTGTTTTAGTAGTCATCCAAAATGAAATCTCAT
>NW_015323068.1:0-236 GCF_001447785.1 Gekko japonicus
AGCTGCCCATTTCCACATATTAAGTTTCTAAGACAAGGCATTTTCCCCCAGACCTGTTTTCACAGGCAATTGCACAACTGCACGTATGGCATAGGTCTACTGCACACTTACAACTGATAGATTGATTCAATTTATAAACCACCCTCCGCGGAAGGGCTCAGGGCAGTGTACAACACGTACCAACGTATCGATAATAAAATCGTGAACCAGTAAAACAATTCAAACATTAGAGTACT
>NW_015323069.1:0-236 GCF_001447785.1 Gekko japonicus
CGGCATAACCTCCAAAGAGGCCAACATCGATTTCTGCAGCCTTCAAATCCAGCATCACCTCTTACTCCGGGAAGTACAGGTTTTACACAGAGCTGTTGACCATTCATTCTCCTGGATCGACATTTGGGTGCGGGGTGGAGCTCAGTTTCTGCATATCTCCAGAATGCCTGGAGAACAATTTTGGCCGGTCTGCTGGCGAGCCAATCTAGAGAAGCTCCTGTGAGCGGCTGCAGTCA
>NW_015323070.1:0-236 GCF_001447785.1 Gekko japonicus
ACCTTCCAGTCTGCAGTTCAGTGTCTTATATGTGGAATATATATGAATAAATGCCTAGACAACTTTCTCTTCCTGCAATCCTGCTTATCAAGACCCTGGTGGGCTGCTTTCAGTCTTGTGTTTCAATAGTTCTACAGGTCAGCTTCAGGCAACTGTAAAAAGCAAGGACGATGGTGCAGAAAACCCCCCTGTGCTAACCGCCTCAAATCCATTCTGTCCAATATAGCCAGATCGCT
>NW_015323071.1:0-236 GCF_001447785.1 Gekko japonicus
CACGAGATCAGACTAGACTGGCTTACTCCTCCCTGCAGCCTTCACTTTTGCCACTGAGTCTGGCTGGCTATCCCTCACTCCATTCAAGGCTTCCCAGCCTCCACGCCCTCCCCCTGGGGCCAGCAACCAAACCGTGGATAGAGCATATTCTGGCTCCCAGTTGAATTAACCTATATTTAGCTATCAGTATGAACCTTCTGACTTGGTATTATGACAGTAGGGTTGCCATCCCCCCC
>NW_015323072.1:0-236 GCF_001447785.1 Gekko japonicus
TTGCTGAAAGAAATCTCCAAGCCAAACAACCCTCTCACAGTCAAGAACTGAGCCTTTAAGGATATAAGCTTCAATTACACTCTTCTTGTCTGTTCGAAACATTCTAATTTATATAAACAACAACAGTCACCTCAACTTCCCATCCCCTGTCCTATTCCAAACCCAACTGTGCCTGTTCAACAAACTCAACTTTTCTGTTTCAACTTCACTTTGTGTCAAGTGCCGTTTCCAAAAGG
>NW_015323073.1:0-236 GCF_001447785.1 Gekko japonicus
AGTAGTATTAATAACCAGCTAACTTTTCTAAATATAACCTTTGGGGGGGCATCTGTAGGATCAGTTATTCATGCATGTGTGCGCACGCAGAACCTCTTCTGAATTGGGGCAATATCCACACACTGTGTCTTGTGTTTACTAGAAACAGATGAGTCATATCATTCGGCCATCGATTCAAAACCGTTGTGTAAACATGCCACCTATGAAGTATAAATGACATTACTTAACTTATCTCT
>NW_015323074.1:0-236 GCF_001447785.1 Gekko japonicus
GTTTCTAAAGCATTGCATCGAAAAGCCGCCATTCGCAGACACAAAACACGGCCGAGAATGAAGTGCAGGAAGAAGAGCTGTGAAGACTTTAAAGAGTAATTCTTTATTACCCTTCGAAAACGGCAGGTCAGGTTTCAGAGCCTTCTGAGACCTTTTGCGTTTCGAGACAAAATGTTGACTCGCAATCCTATAATCAGCAAGTCGAGAGAACAATTTGTGCAACTCTGAGTAGATCC
>NW_015323075.1:0-236 GCF_001447785.1 Gekko japonicus
TCCTAGCACTGGCCTAGTGTGGGTTGTTTCTTTTAAAGGGTTTAGATGAAAGTTTTATGTACTTCGAGGGGGTTACCAGTGATGACAGAAGGAATGACGGCAGGTAATAAAACGTCATACTAAAATAATTTATGCGCGCGGATTAACTTCACGTTTATCAAGGGAAGGCAGGGGGCCGAAGAAATGTAGTTATGCTCCTCAAGAGCTTTTAAAAAATGTTGCGTGTGTGTGTGTGT
>NW_015323076.1:0-236 GCF_001447785.1 Gekko japonicus
ATTTAAAACATAATGGGGAAGGTCCTCTATTGAACTTCCGCAGATACATGTCCATCGATCCAGAGGTCTGTTTTGGGTGGGACCAGGCGGGGCTATTGACTATTGGAGATTTGATTAGCCATGTAGATTTTTTAAAATGCTGCATCGGCAGCCGCTGCCATCACGGCACAAGGACTTTCATGGTGTGACTGAAGGTACGCCGTGGCAGCCATTTTGTGGTGAATCCCACCTCCTGT
>NW_015323077.1:0-236 GCF_001447785.1 Gekko japonicus
TCCTGTGGCAGCCATTTTGTGGCTGTACCAACCACACAGAATTCTAAAAGTACCTCCAGGCTGAAGAAGGTTGGAGACCCTTGCTCTAGAAGGTAGAGGCTCTCTACTCAGGCTCGATAGAATCTGTTTTGTCTCTTGGTGGCAAAGTGAGAGATGCCTGGGGGCACTTGGACCGTGATCGGGCAAGCTGTTTGATCCGATGTTATGGCTGTTGCCCTGAGGATTTAAAATGCAGG
>NW_015323078.1:0-236 GCF_001447785.1 Gekko japonicus
GTCCCCACTGGCAACCAGCAGGGGATGGTGGGACTTAGCTGGTTGTGGGGGGCCCCTCACTGGCAATGCACTAATGTCGCTCCCTTTGCACACTGAAAGTGGCATCAGCCCTTTGCTGGTGATGCTCTGGTATCCAAGCAGAACTCTATGGTTTAACAGTAGAGTTTTATGAAATACCAGAGCATCTCCGGTGGCCCCCAGTGAAATGCTGATGTCACTTCAGGGCACACAGGGAG
>NW_015323079.1:0-236 GCF_001447785.1 Gekko japonicus
TTCCGGGAACCCGAGAACGCCGTCGACGTCGCCGCCGTGACGCAAACGCCGCGCGACGCCCGCGCTCTCCGCGCCGGAAGGTCGGGCTCGCCGCGCAGGCTTCTGGGATAGCTGCGGGGCGGTTGCCAGGGGGGCGTGGCCACAGAAGGGCGGCTGTATCCATGGCAACCGTCCTTGGCGTCCCCTGTTGGAGCGCGGCCTGCCGGGCTCCTGCTGGTCGGCTGCAGGCTCGGGAC
>NW_015323080.1:0-236 GCF_001447785.1 Gekko japonicus
AAGAGATGTTCCTGGCTGCCAATGAAAGCATGCCCCTCCCATGTGATGAATCATAAGAAGCATGAACTCTACACATTTTATAGGGATACGCCTCTGCCTGCCACCCACTGAAATACTTGTGGCTATTATGTGGCACACTTAATTACATGGTTCAACCCCTAGGTGTAAGAAAGTTCTACAAAAATCCAAAAAGAAGAATCCGGGTGTCTTGGCTTAAAGGTAAAGGTTCCCTTGCT
>NW_015323081.1:0-236 GCF_001447785.1 Gekko japonicus
ACCATGCTGGGTCCCCCTGAACTCGATCGTTCATGGTCAAGCAGGAATTTCAATCTGGATTGCCCTCTTCCTAATCAATGGCTCTTAGTAATACAGAGCTCTAGATTATTGCAGTTGTTCTGCTTCGGTGTAACCCTCTGCTTTAGTTGCTTTGATTCTATTTTTGTGTCCATATTCATTCATAAGTAAAGTTTCTTAAAAGCAGTGATAAGAGTGGGATGGAACCATGAGCTAAT
>NW_015323082.1:0-236 GCF_001447785.1 Gekko japonicus
CAGCGCAGGAGCGCTGTGGCCCGGGAGAGGCCAGAAGAGCCCCCCACCGCCGCCTCCGGCCAGCGCCGGAATGCTGAGGCGCAGAGGAGGCCAGGAGAGCCCGCCTCCGCCGCCTCCGCCCAGTGCCGGAGCTCTGAGGCCCAAAGAAGGCAAGAAGAGGCCTTCATCGCCTCTCAGGGTGAGGGATCTGCGGGGGGGGTGGCGGCAGCGGAGGCTTGAGTGGGGGGGTGGGAGAG
>NW_015323083.1:0-236 GCF_001447785.1 Gekko japonicus
TTATACCTAGATTAGATTACTGAAATGCATTCTAAATGGGGATTCCCCAGGAAAAGTATTTAGAAACTTCAATTGTTGCATAATGCTACAGCCAGAAAGTTGACTGGGGTGGGTTATAGGACCATAACACTTCAGTCTTGCCCTATCTATAATGGCAGTAATCTGTTTCTGGGCGGAACTGAAGGTACAAGTGTTGACCTTTAAAGACATGTATGGTTTGGGACCAACATACCTGA
>NW_015323084.1:0-236 GCF_001447785.1 Gekko japonicus
GGCAGCACAAAAGGAGCTCGCTGGCACTTCGATCGGGATGGGACCCCCTCAGGAGCAATGGGGGTCAAGCCCTGAACGGCAAGTCGCTTGGCCATGTTTGTGGCCCTGTCGACATTCAATAGAGCTGATGGGATTTAAAAGAAGGTTCGTCACCAGTGCTGCTTCAGAACTGGAGGGCACCGCTGGGCATTTGGTAAGATTGCCCTCTTGGGGTTGGGGAAATTTCTGGAGATTTG
>NW_015323085.1:0-236 GCF_001447785.1 Gekko japonicus
AGAGCAGAAGTGGGAATATATATCTAGAACTGGAGATTGAGAAAACAAAGCTATTGATAAATTAACATACAATGCTAACAAACATGGCAGAATGCAGTGGGGGTTAGCAAATTTTACTGTATTTCAGATTTTCTATATTTATGTCTTGGTCATCCTACCTGGTTTTCTGCTTTTTTATTTTTATTTTGAAGATTGACTTGTGTTGAGTAGGCATCTTATATGATGTTTATCCTCTG
>NW_015323086.1:0-236 GCF_001447785.1 Gekko japonicus
TGCACCGGAAATTTCCTCTGCCAGTATGAACAGACAGCTACAAGTTGCTAAAAGGCCGGGAGAAAAACGTTCTGCCTCTTTAATTGAGGCTTAATGTGTGATAACGGGCAGCCAAAAAGAAATAACAGTACCTGGTACGTAACATTCCACTGTGTGTGTATATGTTTCGACCATCAAGTTGCTGTCGACTTATGATGACCCTTCATGGGGTTTTGAAGGCAAGAGACATTCCGAGG
>NW_015323087.1:0-236 GCF_001447785.1 Gekko japonicus
GCGAGGAGGGATGTTGTTGTTTTTGTGCAGCTCTTGAGGCAAAAGGGTAGCGTAAGACACACAGACCCGGTTTGCCTAATCTATATTGCCTTGCTCTTTTTGGTGTTTAAGACTGTAGTGTTAGCTGAGATATACTAATGCAGTCATACGGAATGTTGATCTGCAAGGGAAACTGAATAGTCTGCCGTCCAGCGCCAGCATGGGGTCGTGGTTAAAAACAGCAGACTGTAATCTGG
>NW_015323088.1:0-236 GCF_001447785.1 Gekko japonicus
AAAGGAATCTCTCCTTTTGTCCGTTCTCAATCTGCTGCTTCTTCTGCCCTTAAGAATGATGCTGTTCAAGGCCTCTGCGGGGAAGGAGAGTACGAGGCGTGCTCCGGTCATTCCCACAGTCTGGGGCTGTTGCTCCTGGGCTCTGCTGTGTGATTCCCTTCCCCTTCCAGTATGTAGAACTGGGATTAAAAGATGAGCGGGACTGAACTGAGGAAAGGTTAAGGCGCTTGGGGCTC
>NW_015323089.1:0-236 GCF_001447785.1 Gekko japonicus
CTTTTAACCACTACACCATGCTGGATACCTGATGAGATCACATATTCCTCACCTTTACACCTAATTCCCTCTGTGTCCTTCCCCCCCAATAATAAATTTGGAAGTGTTAGCCTACATTCTGCAAAGCAGACAGGCTAAGTATTGGGGGAACAAGAAGAATGGAGCACATGAAGAGCTTTTGGCTCATTAGTCCTCCCCTCCAGTGGCATGATAACCCTTTAATGTATAAACAAAGC
>NW_015323090.1:0-236 GCF_001447785.1 Gekko japonicus
AAACCAGTAGCTTAGATGGTTTCATCAAATGCTATCCAAAGTCCTGTGCCTTCGTTAGCACTCTTGTCTGTAAACGCTGTAAATACAGAAGAAAAATAGAGAAATTCCTCTGAAGTTTTAAAATCCTCACTCTTTGTTGGTTTCCTAATGTGCTGTTTGTAACCTCTGTATTAGAGATGTGATGTGTGGTAAAACAATAATCAACATCCCCCCCCCCAATCTTTTCAGAAAGAATT
>NW_015323091.1:0-236 GCF_001447785.1 Gekko japonicus
TGCCATGACATCTAGTTTGGCCCTAAGGGAACAACATTACATGGTCTCTGATTACCCTTAAAGCCCATGGAACTGGGCAAGTCATATGACTTGTTTTTGTAAAATGTTTGGATTCATTCTGAGTAGAGTGAGGGGAGCCCCAGAGAAAATCTTTGGTTATCAGGCCATGGTAGTGGGCAACATTACTTTATATAATTTGGCAATTACCTTGTTGTGGAATAGAAACCCTGAGCGGT
>NW_015323092.1:0-236 GCF_001447785.1 Gekko japonicus
CCTTCCAACTCTGTGATTCTGTGTGATTCTATGATTCTATGACCATTGGGGCTCAAGTACACACCGGAATTCCTGTACCTTTGTTCTCCTTGCTCATTAATAGAGTGTCTGGTATAGACTGCTGTATCAAAGTCAAAAATTGATTGAGTTAACTACCTGGAGAATGCATGTGAAAGAATGGGAAATATTGGGCAAACATCCCCATTTGCTGGACAGCACCAGTAGGATGCCATCTC
>NW_015323093.1:0-236 GCF_001447785.1 Gekko japonicus
ACGTTCGAGACCACATAGTCGAGCACCTCATCCACAGCCTTGCGCGCCTTGGAGACTCGCTCGCGGCTCTGGGCCAAGATGGTGGCCGAAATGTCATGGAAGGAGTGGGCCGTCGAGAAGGATGCGTGGAGGTCCTCCACTGCGTGGCGGAGGTGTTGGACTTTGGCCATGACACCAGCTGGAAGACCCTGGACGCTGGAGATGAGGGTCAAGCAGGAGCCCTGCAGCTGCTGAGT
>NW_015323094.1:0-236 GCF_001447785.1 Gekko japonicus
CCCCCCCCCCGTGACCTCTGTGCATGTTCTTCCAGGAGCGAGGTTCCGTCTGAGAGAGGGGACGTGGGGTGCCTCTTCTTAGCTGGTACCTGCAGTTCTTGCAAATACTCGGCACGGAAAAGAATACGCTTCCCAAGTAAAACGGAGTTAACATTTTTAACCGATCAAACTGTCGCAATGAATGCAATGGACTGTATGTTTTCAGCCCTTCTTCCTCTCTCGGTCTCTCCCCTGAC
>NW_015323095.1:0-236 GCF_001447785.1 Gekko japonicus
CTATTTCATATTTTTTTGTTAAAATTGAATAGATTAAAAAAAAACCAGTTGCAGTTAAGAAGGCAGGTTTCCTAAACTGGACCACCAGTGATTTCAACTCACTTTAGCTTGCTTTCCTTCCATGACGGCCACACAGGAGTTGGTGGTGCCGAGATCGATACCGATGACTGCACCTTTGATTGCGTCTGAGCTGAAAGGTCAAAATTAAGACGTATCACAAACCAAGAAGTCCTTAA
>NW_015323096.1:0-236 GCF_001447785.1 Gekko japonicus
ACAAAGTAGAATTTCTGCTCACAAGGTCCGACAGCTTAGAGGGAACACTGCATGGGGCAAGGCGTTTTGACCTTTTACGAGTCACATGAAGCCAATACACACTGTTCCCATGATGTTTAACAAGCCCTGAAGTTTCATTATCAGGCACCAGATGGCGGGGTTGCCTCCAATTTGAGCCTCTCTCGTACCACAGGAAGTCACCAGAGGGAGCCACTACAAAACGTGGGATTACCTCA
>NW_015323097.1:0-236 GCF_001447785.1 Gekko japonicus
GTTTGCACTGGATTCTTTTCCAGTTTAGTTCCGATAGAAGCCATTCCTCAAAAGGTTTACCGAATATTTTGGTAGTGTTCTTGATGTCTTCCTTATTAATATTTTTGCAGGCCTCAGCTGGAGCAGACTGTGGCGACTGTTTTGCTGCCAAGACTGTTTGTCCGTGGCACTTAATCGGTGGTCAGTTTTTGAGCTGTCACCTGACCTGCCTTGGTGTGACAATGCTGATCTTGATA
>NW_015323098.1:0-236 GCF_001447785.1 Gekko japonicus
ATCCCCCCCGAAATGACCTCTGCTGATTACAACATGGGATATAGATAAGATGGGCAGGCCTGCCGTCTCTTTCCCCCCCTGCTTTCCCGGCAACCCTACCTGTGACACCTCAGCCTCTGAGATCAAAGTCCGTAGTCTTGAACTACACGGGCCTTTTGCATGTATGCTGTATTAGTACCGGGGGTCCTTAACCTATTTCAGCCTTTGGACACCTTTGGAATTCTGACGCAGCATGG
>NW_015323099.1:0-236 GCF_001447785.1 Gekko japonicus
CCCCAACAGGCCTTTTCTTCCTCTTTTTGCCACCCAGCATCTTTTCTGGTGTCTGAACTAGCACAAATTGAATTTGACAGAATCAGCTCTGGGCTTGTGTTCACAACCCTCTTAAGTCTCACACCGTGCGTGGGAAAACAGAGGGGGGGGGAAACACGCGTTCACCCAAAACATCGAGCACAAGTCAGAATGCGTTATAGGGTTGCCAGCAAGGCTCCCTCTAAACTGTGGAGTCT
>NW_015323100.1:0-236 GCF_001447785.1 Gekko japonicus
GTGCACGGTACTTGTTGTATGTTGGATTTGAGTTCAGCACTTTAGAGACCGAGAAGATTTCTCACATAAACTTTTTTGGTCTCTGAGGCACTACTGGGCTCCAATCCAGATGTCCTACTACACGCCAACATGGCTACCCCCTGAAACTACACGTTTGCCTTTGTTATTGACCATGTCTAACATATCCCACTATATAGCTGATATCCCTAAAAGGATCCTTTTCCTCTCTCTCCCTC
>NW_015323101.1:0-236 GCF_001447785.1 Gekko japonicus
AAGCCAAGAAGGTTTTTCTTCTTCTTGAAAGGGAGCCATCTATAAAGAGCTGTGTGACACCTTAGAAATTGTTTTGTCACACTGCTTGATGTTACTGATAGCCTTCCAAAAAGATTCCTCTGCCAGGAAAACAAAGGACTGCAAGGAAAGCTATATTATTTCCCTTTCCACCCCGGTGCTTTCTGAATATCCATTCAAGCAAGCAGAGTGCTCAGATTAAACCTGGCACAGTCTGC
>NW_015323102.1:0-236 GCF_001447785.1 Gekko japonicus
TGGATCAGACCAGTGGTCCATCTTGTCTCTCACAATGGCTAACCAGTTACCCTGGAGGGCAAACAAGCAGGACATAAAAGCCCAGGTCTTCCCCGGTGCTGCCTCCAAGCACTGGTAGTCAGAGGTTTGTGGCCTTGGTATATGGAAGTTCCCTTCACTCAACATGGCCATTGATGGACTTCTCCTCCATCAGTCTAATCCTCCTTCAAAGCCATCTATGCTTGAGGCCATCACTA
>NW_015323103.1:0-236 GCF_001447785.1 Gekko japonicus
ATATATATATATTTAGAAACAGGATCTGGTACACTAATTCCACTTGGCACAAGAGGACTCCAACAGAGTACAATCCTAAACAGTTCTATGGGGTTGATGTGTTCGTCTGCAGTAGAACAGCTGGATTTGAACCCGGTAGCACCTCAGATACCAAACAAGATTTTTCGTCAAAGGGAGCCTTGTCAAAGGGATTTGTCAAAGGGAGCCTTGACTTTCAAAAGCTTATACCCTGAAAA
>NW_015323104.1:0-236 GCF_001447785.1 Gekko japonicus
CCTCTCTTAACCACCGCAGCACACTGGAGGATGGGGTGGGGTAAAACTTGGGTGGGCAGAAAAGCATAAAGCCTTTTTCTCTCCAGCCAGTCTTGCATGCTGTCGTCTCTCGGCAAGTAAACAAGGGTTTCTTGCGACATGCAGTCGGACAGAATGTACAAGAGGCGGTGTTTCCTTGCTGTGGTTAAGACCGTGAAAAGGCGCTTGGCATCTCTGTACCTCCTCTGAGCTGGAGC
>NW_015323105.1:0-236 GCF_001447785.1 Gekko japonicus
GGGTGAGTTGTCAGGAGACAGCTCACATCTTCGGATGTCAATTAGAGGGAAATAATTTTGCCCACTTTTATAAGGAAGATTGAGGGGCTGGAGGAGGCGGCGTTGGGGCAAAGAAAAGCTAAGTGTGAAACCTGCCACAAACCTTTTAGGTGTAATTCTCTGGGTAAGGAACTGGAACAAATTGGGTTGTTACACATAATGAAAGTTGAGAGAGGTCAGAGGTTACAGCCTCTCCC
>NW_015323106.1:0-236 GCF_001447785.1 Gekko japonicus
GGTCGCGACCCACAGGTTGAGAACCACGGTATCGAAGCCAACAGATGTGATGCTCCGGGGCAATCTTTTCTTTTTTTCCGGAAGAAACAATCACAAAAACGCAGATACTTTATGGGCCTTTTAAAATCGACTTTCCAGAGTGTGTCCCCGACAAAGTACGCAGTGTCAATGTTGAGTGGAAGTTAAAATGCTGATGTTGCTGCTGATCAGCTGCAACCCCAGGAAATCTCCAGCCA
>NW_015323107.1:0-236 GCF_001447785.1 Gekko japonicus
TCATCCCAGGCGTGGTTGTGGGTGTGCTGACGGCGGTCCTATCAGGCTTGGGGCCGCGCCATTGGCATCGCAGCATAGCTTCCCCGTTGTGCCCGCCCTCGGCCCTCCCTTAGCAGCCTCAGATTCACCACTTCCCGGGATAGAGCTCAGAGGTGCCCAACCATGGGGCCGTGCTCTGCCGGCGTGGCCACCTCTCCCTTGGCCAGCACTGGTCATAAGAACATAAGAGACGCCAA
>NW_015323108.1:0-236 GCF_001447785.1 Gekko japonicus
CGTCTCACCCTGGTGACGCCTCCCTCGAAAACACAGCTCTCACCACACCTTTGTTTAGAACTTTCATGGCTTCCTGCAGCTTGAGGAAAACCGCTTATGCAGCTTCTTGAGAGCGCTTTGCTTGGGTAGTTGCTGTTTTTTCTTTTTGCATAACCTGTATGCTCGTTTTTATGGTTTTGCCTGCCGCATTGTGAGGGGTTCTGAACAGGTCCCTGAAGATGGCAGGGGATCCATTC
>NW_015323109.1:0-236 GCF_001447785.1 Gekko japonicus
ATGCAGTAAAAGGAAGGTGATATGTACAATAAACATTACAATAGACTGCAACCCTATTCCCATACACAATAGTCCTCCTGAGTTCTTCCATTATACTACAGTTCTAATCCCTTCCCACAAATGTCTTCCAGAACATTTCTGTTCTGCACCTTCTGTGAAAAGACAGAAGTGTGGGGGCCTTCCTCTGACCCAACAACCTGCTTCCCCATGGCCAACTAGATCTAGGCTTGCCAGGC
>NW_015323110.1:0-236 GCF_001447785.1 Gekko japonicus
TTGACAGGGCAGGCCCTTGAATGGTAGCCACGTGGCATCATTAAACTGTGTTGATCCAGGATTTTTGGCTGCCCTAGGCAATTTGCCCCACTCCAACGTATATCTTAGCATGCACTGAACAGTCGAACAACACTACACTGAATGATGCAGGGTTGCTGGGATGTCAGCATCTTATTTTCATTTTATTTTAAGGGATCTAGTCAATTATATGGGCTTAGATCCAGAGCAGCGTTTCC
>NW_015323111.1:0-236 GCF_001447785.1 Gekko japonicus
TGTTCTTCATCCCTATCATCTGACACTCATAAGCATACCACTTTTGTCCAACTACATATCACAGCTAATGTCTTGGTAAATCTGCAGGAATTAATAATCCTTAAAAAATATAAACCATACCTTGTGGTAGGGAATTCCATATGTCAATTACATGTTCGATCAGTCCTGAGTCCTGCTAATAGCCTTAGCTGAAGAAGGTCTCAGAGAGTGGCCATGTTGGTCTGCAGTGGAACAGC
>NW_015323112.1:0-236 GCF_001447785.1 Gekko japonicus
ACATGCAGGCCAAGAGGGGCAGATTGGCATGAGCTGAGGAAGAGGGGAGTGAAAACAGTTCCACCGCTGTTCATCCCCCACTTCCCCCGCTAGGCAGCATCCCCCCCATGGTTACTGCCATGATGACCTGTGAGATGGCTTTCATCAGGTGGATGTTCGGCCCCTCAAGGAGTGATAGGTACATGAGTCAGGACACAGTGGCTGTGATGGTGATGGAGTACCTTGTGGAAGCATTG
>NW_015323113.1:0-236 GCF_001447785.1 Gekko japonicus
GGATCTCTGGATGACCAAGATCAGTTCCCCCAGGAGAGAACAGATGCTTCGGAGGGTTGGTCCTACCTGGGGGGCCGAGATCCCTAGGTGCAGCTCTGTACCAACCTACCCAAAACATTCCCTTTTATCATGTAGTGAAGGTCCCCTACCAGGATTACCAGCTCTAGGCTGGGGAACACCTGGAGATTTTGGTGGGTTGGGGAGGGAAGGGTATAACGCCATAGAGCCCACCCTCC
>NW_015323114.1:0-236 GCF_001447785.1 Gekko japonicus
GGGAAGCATTTTTAAAATCCATGCAGCCTTTCTTTAACCCCCTGAAAAAAATAGAGTGTGATAGTCCACACTGCCTCGCTTGTCTTGCACACTTTTGTCAATAAGTCACTTAACAGCCAATTGCGTCTGGGCATGGATGGGCTAACATCAGAATATTTTCTACAGACACCTTCCGGGTTAGCAACATCTGTCACAACCAATCACTGGTGCCCTGAGTACCTGCTGCCCAATGAGCT
>NW_015323115.1:0-236 GCF_001447785.1 Gekko japonicus
ACAAATGAGTTTGACACCTCTGTTGTAAGAGGCACACCCCTGCAGAGCAATAGAGAGACCCAAAAGACTCGGCTAATACCAGCTGGTGCTCCCTAGAACCTTATCTGCCATCTGCTGTAACAGATGCAGAAGTTTGGGGCAGACTAGAAGGGCACCCTGGAAGTAGAGACTTTCTGGAAGTCAGCTGGGCTAGGATATAATTGTCCATGGGCAACCGAGGTGGCAAAACACATCAG
>NW_015323116.1:0-236 GCF_001447785.1 Gekko japonicus
AAAAAGTACCCATTGTCTACGTGTTTCAGCAGCACCTGACTGCGATCTGAGGAACTGGAAGTATTGTGTACATTCAGTGAAAGTGGCTCGAATTCTAAAGGAAATCAGCAAAGGAGGACTTGCTTACTAACTTCCCCTCTCCCTCTGCAGCCCCAAAAGGCCCCTGAAATGCTGCTTGTGGGGGGCAGGGAACCCCCCAAAGACAGCGTAACAAGGAGTTGGAGGTCTGAAGTAAG
>NW_015323117.1:0-236 GCF_001447785.1 Gekko japonicus
CTCGGTAGCAGGACTTCAGACTGCAGTTATAAGCAGAGCTGCAGGCTTCTAAGGCCATTGACTTCAAGACAGGGCTGGTGTCAACATACACTGAGGAGGGGCAGCTGCCAGGGCCCCGGGTTTAGTTATGTATTCTTGTTTTAAACATTTATTAGCCACCTGTCAAGGGTCTGCCTGCTGATGCCTCTTAGGATAAGGAAGACATGGAGGAACATAAGAGAAGCCATGTTGGATCG
>NW_015323118.1:0-236 GCF_001447785.1 Gekko japonicus
TCCCTTCTCATTTGGTGGCCAAATGTAGGCCAAAGCCCTACATGCATGCTAAATATGTACCTTACTCCTGTCCGCAAAACACAGTGATCACATGTATCAAGAGCATCACAGGTAGCATGTGTTCCTGATACATGAGGTCAGTGGGCTCTCAGTACATTTAATTGCAACATCTGTAAGGCCCTAAAGGGCTTCAGAAATATCTTCTGGTGGTGGAAAGCGATGTCAAGTCACAGCCA
>NW_015323119.1:0-236 GCF_001447785.1 Gekko japonicus
TTGCGACGTGGTTCTGCCAGAAGCTCATGACAAACGAATATCCCCACGTCAATAAGTCCACTCGCGTCGAACACGGCTCAGGCAACCACCTAAGTGGAAGAAACGGCTTGCAGGTCACTCACTATGTTTCTCGTGTCGATTCCCAAGGAGCAGAGAAGCTTCTTGTTGCTGTGAGAACCGCCCCACTGGTATCGCAGTCCGTACGCATCGTGGATGCCCTGAAGCTCCGCCCACAC
>NW_015323120.1:0-236 GCF_001447785.1 Gekko japonicus
GACGGTTAAATGGAGAGATCCTGTTGCCTTTCTGCCTGCCCTGCACCTGGGCCCAGATAGATAAGAGTGAGCCGTGGTTATTCAGGCGGCAAGAATATGCACTCTTCACACGCTTGGGAAACCCTCTTGTTCTTTCCAGATCTAACACTAGAAACAGGGTCCTGTTAACTAAGCTGCTCTTTATTTCTTTATTTATAGTTTATTTATACTTCACTTTTGCTGAGACCTGGAGATGA
>NW_015323121.1:0-236 GCF_001447785.1 Gekko japonicus
CCATCACAGCCCCTCTGCCTGAGCCAGTGCTGCCCAACCAGAACATTAATAGCTGCAGTGACAGCTCTACCTGAAGTCAAAGCTGGGAAGACGTGGAACAGCTACTCTGCTTAAGCCACATGTTTCCTTGCTGAAGCAGAATTATGGTTGTTGTTCTAGTACCTTGGTTCCAGATACTATAGACAAGAGGCTGCTGAGGGAGGAGCAAAAGGAGCAAAAGCATCCTCTTTATCATG
>NW_015323122.1:0-236 GCF_001447785.1 Gekko japonicus
AGTACCTTTAGATGCCATGAGTTCAGTCATATTTGTTAGATGTAAGTAACTATGCCATGAAAAGCGCACCACTCGAAAAACATGCTGGAGGTTATTTCACCAATTTTGCTGCTCCATGATTCCTGCACAGTCCTGATTCCTGCACAGTCTGGAAGGACTTCCAGAGGATGGAGGATCCCTATTTTGCACAGTGTCAGCTGTGCAGGGCTAGGATCAGTCAAGGGAAGGACCTGGGT
>NW_015323123.1:0-236 GCF_001447785.1 Gekko japonicus
TCCTGCTCCTTTCCCCGCCAAGCAGGGCTCAGTGTGACTTCCAACAATTGGATGTACAATAAAATCAGCATCATAACTTAGCCAAAACCTACTGTTAAAACTTAACAATCAGTCTATCATATCAGATGGCTCCTCAGAACGCCGTCAGGCAGTTAACTAAGAGGCAGCCAGTACAGCGAGAGTCGCGGTCCAGCAGTGAGTGGGCTGGGTGGTCTTTCTAGCCACCACTGTCCTCA
>NW_015323124.1:0-236 GCF_001447785.1 Gekko japonicus
GGCTCCGGTTTCTCCCCGCTCTCTCCTCAGCGCTAGCGCGGCCCGCCCGTCTCGACAGCCTCTTTCCCCAGCCGGGGGCAACGCGGCGGCGCCTCAACGTGCCGGTCGTTTGACGCGGCGGAGGGCGAAGAACCCAGACAGAACCGGCAGCGGCAGCAGCAGGGTTTTGTTGAGTTAGACTCGCCTTTTCCCCTTGTGGCGGCTGGCAACATGGTTCGCCAGCCTACCTGGCAGGG
>NW_015323125.1:0-236 GCF_001447785.1 Gekko japonicus
CATGTGACCGGGGCCTGTGTTTGGTTTGGGCAACTGTTGCCAGGAGGGACTCAAATAGCAACAAAAAACAAGACAATGAGATATAATTTATTGTAGGATTATGCATGGCAAAATCTTCAAGAAATAGTCTACCAAAGGTAGTCAAGAACTGGTTCCCACTTTATACCTTATGCTCATATGACTGATTTCATGGTTTATTACAACATATGGATCCATGGTAGCTAGATACTATAGAC
>NW_015323126.1:0-236 GCF_001447785.1 Gekko japonicus
GATGTAATTTTGTCTGTTCTGAATCTACAGCACATTAACTTCAGTGGGTGCCTACAAATCCAGGTATTCTGAGACAGAGAGAAAAAGCTGTCTCCACATTCCTGTAGTAGACAAACTGTAGCCTAGTGCATACAAAAGCCTTATGAGTACACCAATCGCATAGTGTGAGAAAGTGGGAGC
The DNA here is from genome assembly GCF_001447785.1 of Gekko japonicus. NCBI lineage: Eukaryota > Metazoa > Chordata > Lepidosauria > Squamata > Gekkonidae > Gekko > Gekko japonicus. The sequence continues at coordinate 181 of NW_015323126.1, forward strand.
AAGCATGCTGGCCTCACTCCCTGTTTCCTAAGGCTGTGGTCACACGGCAAGCTTAT
>NW_015323127.1:0-236 GCF_001447785.1 Gekko japonicus
CAGGCTCCACCTGGAGGTTGGCGACTCTAAACACAGATGCAGCCCTACCCATGCAGATCATGTGCTGAAAAAGGAATCGGCACATGGACAACTGCTTGTGAGCACAGAAACCCATTGTTGGTTCTACTGGACACTTGGCGGTCTCCTCCTAAACAAGTTAACACCCTTCTGTGCCCAGTGACTTCGATGGACTTAGAAGGCTTTAACTCTGCCTTGTTGTTGTTCAGTCACACAGT
>NW_015323128.1:0-236 GCF_001447785.1 Gekko japonicus
CCACTAAAACTTTGGCTAGAATAAACTTTGTTAACCTTTAAGGCACCACCAGACTCCAGTTTAACGTTTGCCATTCCTCTGGAGTTCCCAAATTGAATTAAAATACCCGGCTCCCATATACCACACAAACCTGGCATCACATGTGCCATGGGGATGGGCAAAACTCTGTGGATCCCAGAATTCCATACTGGCAAGTCCTCGGGGAGAGGGGGCCCTGGAGAGAGTTGGAAGGAGGC
>NW_015323129.1:0-236 GCF_001447785.1 Gekko japonicus
CCTTACTGTTGGAAAAACTGTGGTGAAAAGGGAATGTGCATACATTGTTGGTGGGAATGTGTCATAATATGAAATGTTTGGAAACAGGTGCTGAGTCAAATAAAGACCCTTACAGGTATACCTATACCTGAGAAGCTGGAGGTCATATTGTTAAATCACTGGCAGGATATTAATATTTTACCCTCTAGGAAAGCACTGATTTCCTTACTCATATCTGCTGCTAAAACGACAATAGC
>NW_015323130.1:0-236 GCF_001447785.1 Gekko japonicus
TGCTACACATTGCATCCAGGTTGGCTTTGCTCCAAGGGCCAGTTTATGCCACCATTCCATCAACACACTAGTTAATCACTCATCCTGGTGTTTTTCTACAGATGTTGGGCTATTGAGTCCACACTGTAAATGCTCTAGTAGGTATGTGGGACTGAAACCATATTCAGTCTCCAGAGACCCCCGTCTTGTTAAGCCAGTGGGAAGTTTTGGAATTTTGAGAACAGGGCGTAGGCACT
>NW_015323131.1:0-236 GCF_001447785.1 Gekko japonicus
GAGTTTTTGAGTTGTCTTTAAGGGTTAATGGTATTTAGCAGACAACAGCACTAGGCTTTTCTGTTGGTTCTTTCCACAGGGTAATAACAACAACAACCCTCTCTTCCATAAACTCTCATTGCAGACTCATCACCACCTTTCTAAGATGTCTCAGCCTCAACCTGCACCAAATGCTCCATCAAGACCTAGAAACGGTATGGAAATTGTTATACGATTTGGATTCCCAAGCTCAGGAT
>NW_015323132.1:0-236 GCF_001447785.1 Gekko japonicus
TAGATAAAACAGCCTAAAACAGTAAAACAGTCAATGAAGTTCCAACTTATGAGATTTTCAAGGCAAGAGATGAGCAGGGGATGGTTTGCCATTCCTTCCTCTGCATAGCAGCCTCCATCTTCCTTGGCTATAAATAAAAAATAGTCCTAAATTGTGGTTTGAAGGCACATGATAAAGATTCAGAGATATCAATTTCTACTCTTGACTAATGAAGGGAGCTTTGACTCTTGAGAGCT
>NW_015323133.1:0-236 GCF_001447785.1 Gekko japonicus
TGCTGTGAGGATAAAAATGGAGGAGAGGAAAGCGATCTGAGCCGCTTTGGGTAGAAAGGCGGGGTATATATAAAGTAAATAAATAAATTGTTGGTGAGGCCGAGTGTGAGGTAAATGCTGGCCTTCCGTGATGTCCCAGCCCTGCCCTTTCTGCCAAATGTGGACGAGAGGTTTGGGTTATCAGTGGCCCTGCGTCTGTTTAACACTGTCCTGTTTGGGCCTAGCACGCAGGTTGG
>NW_015323134.1:0-236 GCF_001447785.1 Gekko japonicus
GGAGGGATTATGTGGGTCACCCCGTCCCCAATAATTGTTGCCTGAAAGTGAAAACCTTGCACAGCACGCAAACAAAGCTAGGCTCAAACCCTTCTCTCTGTCAGAAATCCTACTTTTTAATGCAGAGAGGTTTGGGGTTTGTTTTTTTAATATTTATTTAAAACAGGATTGAGTAGACGCGGGGGAAATCACACGAAGGTGCGGGGTAAAATGCCGCCGTGCAGCAGCTTGTGTGA
>NW_015323135.1:0-236 GCF_001447785.1 Gekko japonicus
GCAAGCAACAATCTCAAGAGCAACTCCTGCGAGAAACTGCAGCATGCACCGGGCAATAAAAAAGAAATTACCCAGGACAACAAAATCAGAGCCATCACATAAATTAAGAGCTGTACTGAAATTAAACGGGCGACCCGATCAATATTCTGTGGTGTGGAGCTCTTTAAGGAAGGGAATGGGGCAGGGAGGAGGGACTTAATATAGGATGAAAACGAGACCGTGTAAACTGGGAAGAA
>NW_015323136.1:0-236 GCF_001447785.1 Gekko japonicus
AAAAAAATAAAAAAGTCCATAACTGGGAACCAAAAAAAAAGGTGGCACAATTCTGGATAGTTCTAGCAAAGAGTCACACACTAAATAAAAGTCCTTTTTCAGAATTAAAGCACAAGCTTTCCTTTTATCGCGACCAATAAGGAGTAGCCCGAAGCCACACAACGCTATAGCAGAAGCAAGCAACTACTATAATACTTTTATCACAATTCAGCTTCAATCAGCCAGTAGTTTTCCTG
>NW_015323137.1:0-236 GCF_001447785.1 Gekko japonicus
CAACAACCCTATTCCATCTTCTTTGTCCCTGCCCACAAAATTCTGGTTCTTCTCTGCCCCCCGCCCCCTGCCAACCACTGCAGTCGCTGCCTCTTCCCTGGTGCCCTGTTGTCATACCTGGACTTCCTCACCTTCATCCCATTTCTCTGCCACCAAAGGCGTTCCCCTCTCTCCTCTTCCTGCCTGCGTGGCACCTCTCAGCTAAAATTAACAACCCCAGCAATGCCGTCCCACCA
>NW_015323138.1:0-236 GCF_001447785.1 Gekko japonicus
AGTAAAGCAGGAGTCCAGTGGCACCTTAATGGCTGCCAGAATGTATTCGAGTATAAGCTTTGGTGAGTCAGAGCTTACTTCATCGGAAGCACTGCAGATGACATCTGTTGGGTTGATTTATGTGTGCAACAGAAAAGTGGAGAGGTGATATTGCAAAGAGAGGCTGGTTCAAAATAAAATCTAGTTCAAAAGGTAATCAGTTGACTCTTAGTGAGTGACATGCCCAATTGTTGTTA
>NW_015323139.1:0-236 GCF_001447785.1 Gekko japonicus
AACCCACATGGGCGGACTGGAGAGTCAGCGGTGCAGCGCTGGGCAGACATTCCGTGCCCCAACACAGGACCATCCACACACACCCGCTCCATGTGCAAGTGCTGATCCCTGCGGCCATCCGAGAGAGCAACCTCGGAGCTGCAGGCCGAGTGGAGGGGGATGGATGAGGCGGCAGTGGCTTTCAACTTACCAGTCCCTGAAGGGAAGGGAGTTCTGCTTGACTGCTGCAGACGAGG
>NW_015323140.1:0-236 GCF_001447785.1 Gekko japonicus
CTGGTAGGATAAAAGTGGCTGGAAGTGGGGTCCCATGAGGCAGCACTGATGCCATTTCCCAATGACAACTGGAAGTGACATCATGATTGGGGATGCACTCTAGGATTTTCCAAAACCACCACAGAGTTTTGGTGACTCTTAGAGTGTCCCCCAAAGTCATGATGTCACATCTGGTTTTTGTGAGACATGATGTTAGTGTGCCAGCATGATGCCAGCACATCTATCTCTGCTCTCCA
>NW_015323141.1:0-236 GCF_001447785.1 Gekko japonicus
CGCTGGTCTAAAATTACCCCGTTCTGCTTCAGAAGGTTCCTCGTCCCCCTTTTCACAGGTAATCATGTAACTGTTCGACTCCGATGCTTGGGGGGAAAGGAGTGTAAATCATTATTAGACTTCCCAATTAGCAGGATGTGGGTTCATTAACCTTTCTCGGGGTGAGGGGGGGATTCTGCAGAGCCCTGCTATTATTCTCTGCAAGACTGTAAACGGCTCAGCGCAATTAAAGAGGG
>NW_015323142.1:0-236 GCF_001447785.1 Gekko japonicus
ACAGCTGTGGATGCAGCCCCCTGCCCCTAAATCCTCTGAAATGTGCAGTGCTCCTACAGTGGACAGGTCACAATCGACCAGGGGCTTGGAAAGAACGGTGCCCCGGCAACTCCGAGGTGCATGGCTATTTCATGGCAGGGCTGAGAAAGCCCTGAGGCTTGGGAGAGGCGCTTCTGACCCAGGGTAGACAGGATGAGGGTGGACTGTCCCCTTGGCCATACTCTGCACAATGCAGC
>NW_015323143.1:0-236 GCF_001447785.1 Gekko japonicus
CTGCCCCCAGCCCAATTCCCCCTTTCCTGGCCGAGGACGTCTCATGCATCACCTTAGCAAGGCCCCTGGATGCCGCCGGCCGAGTCAACACCTCCGCATCACTTGCAGGAGGGTCCAGCCGGTCACCAGATACAGATCTCTGCGCCGCCTGCAAGAGAGAGAGGGACCCTGGTTGACTTAGGACTCTGGGGGTGCCTGTGAGAAGCCTTCCCCCAGCCCTGCCCCTCCAGGCCTGC
>NW_015323144.1:0-236 GCF_001447785.1 Gekko japonicus
GATTTGGGGTCAAGGACTGGAGAAGGTTGTGTTTGAGGAGGGTAGAGAGCTCTGTATGGATATGATGCCATACAATCCGGCCTCTGAATCTTCTATTTTCTGCAGGGGAAGTGATCTGTGTGGTCTGGGTATCTCTCTATATAATAATTCTCTGTTGGTGGTGGCACAGTGCTGAACATTCCACACAATGCCCACAGCCTTTGGCTACGTGATCTGTCACTCAGAAGCTGTCCCTG
>NW_015323145.1:0-236 GCF_001447785.1 Gekko japonicus
CAAGGTAAGTCATGAAGTACTTTTAACAGGTGGACTTCCACTACTTTGATGAAATGCAAGCATGTGTATATACTGTAACACTAGTCCCCAAGAACCTGAAAAGCAGGGACTTGCTCTCATCTGACATGAATTTTGTATTGCTATAAGTAGCTTGTACATTACAGGTCTTCAGAAGCATTAATGGGGCGGCGTGGTACATAATTCTGAAGAACAGAGGTCATTTCAGGGGGGAACGC
>NW_015323146.1:0-236 GCF_001447785.1 Gekko japonicus
GGGAACCTTTACCTTTACCTATGGAAGGAGAGCTGCTGAACAAATCTGGATCCGTAAGCGTCCAATGTTAGCAACCAAATCCTCAAGACATTGTCTCCCTCTACAGTACCTCATATCCTCCAAAAACCGGCCAAACAAAAATAGCTACTCTTCCTCAGCGCAAGTCTCTTCAGAATGATAGACCCAGCAAGCATTGCGTGGCCAGAGGAACATCTGACCACAGGATTTTAGAACAC
>NW_015323147.1:0-236 GCF_001447785.1 Gekko japonicus
ATCTTCTCATTTACAATCCCTTTTGCAAGAGATTACAGGATTCCCTGGAACATAGTTGAAAGCGTTATAGAGTACAGAGAGGAATGTGATTCAACTGGGAGCCAAACTGCACGTTACTCTGGCCACAGGTTCAACCTGTGACCTCCAGTGCAGTTTTAGATGGAAATTAGCTGTTTAAAAATTGCTGCAAAGGCCCAGTCCTGATCAGGCCCAAACTGCAGCAGCACCAGCAGATC
>NW_015323148.1:0-236 GCF_001447785.1 Gekko japonicus
TCATGTTTCCTTTGCAGGAAAAAACCCAGGATGTTTTTTCAGGGCAGAACCTTCCTTATCTTCAGCCAGATACTACTTATTGTTTAAAAGTTAAAGCATCCCTAGAAGATCATAAAGCTTTATGGAGCCCAGAGTACTGTATAAAAACACCTAAAGGTATGGATTTACTGTTTGGCTTATTTTTCCGCTTAACTATTCAGATCAGTAGTTAGTATCACACTAATTAATTTTTTCAC
>NW_015323149.1:0-236 GCF_001447785.1 Gekko japonicus
GTAGTGAAGGGTGAGGTATAAATCCAATTGCCTCCTCTTCCTTCTCCTCTTCTTCTTGCCACTTGGCCCTTCCGCCTGTATTAGAGTGGGGGCAGAAATGATGTTGCACAACATGTCAGTGACATGTCTGCCCCTTGCCCCACTTCCAAAGCTCCAGGGGGTGTCCGGTGGCAGCCTGACATCCTTGGTCCCCCCCCCATCTCAATTTAGAATGTGTCCTTTTTGGGAACAGTGAC
>NW_015323150.1:0-236 GCF_001447785.1 Gekko japonicus
GAGGCAGTTCCGCATAGAACCAGCCTGATTCGGAGAGATGGGTGAAGACAAGCTGGGGCAGCGGGTGGGCAGCGAGGAACCGAAGAGGCTGGCCAGCGGTGGGCATGGCGGAGGGGGGAATCTGCACACACACAAACCCCACGCACACACTGACCTGGGGCGAAGCAAGCCAATGCCTGGCAAAGTCATCACACCTCAGAAAGGAATGGATATCATAGCATTGGGGAAAGTGCAGA
>NW_015323151.1:0-236 GCF_001447785.1 Gekko japonicus
CTCTACTCCTCTGTTAGTCTTGCCTCTGCCTCCATGGGTCGCTAAACATGTTGACATACTGTGCTCCAGAAGTTGTTCAGGGCTTCTATCCACTCAGCTTAAGGTGCCTCCTAGTGAGGGAAGTGACTTTTCCTCCAGCAAGAGAGCCCCCGTGCCCAGAGGGAGGCTCCTTTAGCTGGAGGCGGGCCTAAAAATTTAGCAAAGGCACAGACAGGATTAGAGATGTGAAGGCCCGG
>NW_015323152.1:0-236 GCF_001447785.1 Gekko japonicus
CACTTGAGCCACCGCAGCTCCTTAAGGTTCATTAGGGGGCAGCAAACGCAAAAGGGCATCGGCACCTTGGAGACCAATCAATTTTGTGTGGCACGAGCTTAACTCAGGCTACACTCCTCTTTGTCAGATGCATGAAGTGTCAGACTTGCTTCTGCACATACACAGGCATACAAGAGGAATACACTGCTGACAGGAGGGAGAAAAATGCCACAAAATGCAAGAGGTCCCGTCTATGA
>NW_015323153.1:0-236 GCF_001447785.1 Gekko japonicus
TCATGTGTGGAAATGGGCAGCAGAAGCTTTCCATGGCATGAAAGTGAATGATACCCCCCGATATTTGATGTGGATCAAATGGATACTAAAGAAACCAGCAAGAGGCCAGTTTGAAAAGTCGCAACCCTACCCACATGAATACAGAACACGAGTCTTTTTTATCAGTGTGGCCCATCTGAATGGGTGTGCCTTAAAGAAACTTTAAGGTCCCCCTCCTGATTAATCAGCCCTCTGTG
>NW_015323154.1:0-236 GCF_001447785.1 Gekko japonicus
TCCAGTTGGCATCCAAACTGCAGCAGGGTTTGTTTGTTTTTGTTTTTAGAGCATCCACATGATGTCATCCCCTAATCAAGTACTTTCCAGGTTTTTTCTTGCTTTGCTGAGATCTTTCCCAAACCTGTCTGCCTGAACAAGAATCAGTTGGGTGGAAAGCAAGGATGACTTGCCTGGAACCCTCCTGCAGTTGTGTGGCAGGACAGATGCATGGAGATGAAACAAACAGAAAGATG
>NW_015323155.1:0-236 GCF_001447785.1 Gekko japonicus
ATACTGCCTTTAAGGAACAAAAACCTTCCCTCCTCATCAATTTTAGAATCTTCCAACACAAAGGGAATCTCTTTAGCCATAACTATTGCTACTCCCCTTGATTTATTTGTGCCACATGCTACAATCTGAGTTGTATACCAAGCCGATGGCAATATGTTTTTTACCTTTTTTACATATATCTCCTGCAAGAATGCAATATGGATCTTTTCTTGTTGCAGTTGTTTTGCAATACGCTT
>NW_015323156.1:0-236 GCF_001447785.1 Gekko japonicus
CAGCGCCCACCCCCAAGGGCAACGCGCGGCCGAGAAGCGGCTGGATCTTGCGCGCCGAAGCGCTGGGCGGAGGCGGGGAAGGGGGACGGAGGAGCGTCCAGCCGCCTCTCTCCCTCTCCCGGTGCCGCTGCGGCGGAGCTGGGCTGTGTGACCCCCTGTCGTGTTGCCAACATTAGATCGGGAGATTCCTGGAGACGTGGGGTTGGCGGAGGGGAGGGACCTCAGTGGGGTGCGAT
>NW_015323157.1:0-236 GCF_001447785.1 Gekko japonicus
AACAACAACAATATATACTACATTCCATCACCTGGGTTAGAGAACAATGATCCAACAAACTGGATGTCACCATTAGATCTCACCATGCAATGAAGACAGTAAAACGCAGCCAATAAACAGCGCAGTATAAAAGAGGAAGAAAAAAAGATTGCCTAAAATTGTCGTAGCCAATTAAAATAAAGAATGCTACTACCTTTATACAAAGTGCCCCACCTGCGGAATTCTTTCCCCCCCCC
>NW_015323158.1:0-236 GCF_001447785.1 Gekko japonicus
TAGACAGAGGGAAAGTCAGAGGTGGGAACAAAGCAAACTGAGAAGGGACATGGCCATTTTTATATACATTCCCTCATTTTGGAGGATGTCTCACTACTGTCATTCATTTCAAACAAACAGAAGAGTTCAGGGTGGAGACAGAACCCAGCTGCAACTTCTGATGTCAATCAGAGGTTGAACTGTGACCTCAGGTGAAACAGCTGGAAATGTCATCTGGAAAGCCTCATCTCTCCAAA
>NW_015323159.1:0-236 GCF_001447785.1 Gekko japonicus
GTCCAATTGGTAATTAGTGCCTCCGGTCAGGTGTTCCCACAAGTGGATAAAAATGAAGTATTTCCCTATTTTCTTTGTCTACAGGGTGCTATTGTTTTTCCATTTGTGGAAAACCCTGAACCTCTGCTGATGGACTGAGATTCTTATGGTCTGCCTTTCTGAATTGCTCTAAGCTGATTGTTCTTTGTTATGCCCCAAGAATTGCTGTGGAAACTGGTGCTGTAATAACCAAAGCT
>NW_015323160.1:0-236 GCF_001447785.1 Gekko japonicus
AGTTCAGGATCTGAGCCAGTATGGTGTCATGCATTGGGCTTTTTCTAGATATTACAAAGAGGGGGAAAAAAGTGTCGATTTCTGTGTGGGTTTCCCCCCACCATGCAGCATACAGGGAGGTTCTGAGCCCAAAGCACTCTGGGGCACATGTATTTAGTTCAGTGGATCTTTGGATCCTGGGCACTGTATCTCTCTGTGTTGTTTTTTTATTTATAATTTGGATTTATGAATCACCC
>NW_015323161.1:0-236 GCF_001447785.1 Gekko japonicus
CCAACCCCACAACACTATCCAGGTTTTCTTATTGGTATACAATATAAAACCGGGGGTGGGGGGAGGAGAGACAGAGGTTAAGAGCCACTCTCCAACACAGCCAGCACTGGTTGCAGGGGATGGTCTGTAGTGGTGGCCAAACCATGTTTGTGGGAGGGGCATCTGCCACCCATTACTGACCCTGAGAAACCAATGATTGACCACTTCATGTGCAGTGATCTTGTCCACATGCCTGT
>NW_015323162.1:0-236 GCF_001447785.1 Gekko japonicus
GGCTCGGCCATCCCTGGGGAGGCAGGAAACAGGCTCACAGAAAAGGAAGGAAACAGAGGTTCTTTGGGTCCGACCCTGCTGTCTGACAGAGGGGCGTGACTGGGCTGACAATGCCCTCTGTGCTCAAAACCATGACAAGCAAGAAAAGAAGGAACTCGGACACACCTTTGCCCCTGGATTGCTGTCGGTACCCCTCAAGGGCACCGCCTCAGAGTATCCCGCCCCTCCACCCGCCT
>NW_015323163.1:0-236 GCF_001447785.1 Gekko japonicus
ATTTCCCTTTTAAATACTGACTTTAAAATTTTATCTTCTATATTAGCGGCCAGGCTCAATACAATTATATTGAAATACATACATAAAGACCAGGCGGGTTTTATGCCGGGCCGCACAATTACTGATAATATTAGGAAAACTCTAAATGTTATTAATTATTGCCAACAAAAATCTATTAAATCAGCCATACTTTCAGTTGACGCAGAAAAAGCTTTCGACAGGGTGGAGCCAAATTT
>NW_015323164.1:0-236 GCF_001447785.1 Gekko japonicus
TTCTTCTTCTTCTTCTTCTTCTTGATGGAGAGGCGGAGAGACAGAAAGAGGGAGGAAAAGAAGGATACATTGGTCAAAAGGGGGGGGGATCTACTACAGATTCCCAGCCTCCACAAATCCTAAAGCAAAATAAAACAGAAGATGATAGCTGTGAGCAATTATCTGAGAAACATCTGAGCCAGTTATTAAAACATATTGAGCCTTGTGTGAGCACAAAAAAAGAAATAATAAAAAAA
>NW_015323165.1:0-236 GCF_001447785.1 Gekko japonicus
GAGCAAGGGAAACCTTTTTACCTTTACCTGTTAAGGGGCTAAAAGTTAAAAACATCAGTAATTATACACAAAAGCACAGGTGTTTATTTCAAAATCAAAAACCTTGTAGGCGCTCAAGAAACGCCTCATAATGTAATCCAAGTGCCAAATGGACAAAATGAACCATATATGACTGGACACATTTCGGCACACAAGGACCTTCTTCAAAGGTCAGATAGTACAGAATACAACATAAC
>NW_015323166.1:0-236 GCF_001447785.1 Gekko japonicus
CTTTTAACCACTACACCACACTGGCTTTTTCCAGGTTCAGGAGATAATCATCGGACAGAAAGAATAAGAGTCTGTAAAAGATGGAAGAGCAAATAGATTACTTTTCACTAAAGAAGGTAGCAGGGAACCTATCTGGGTGCCGCCCCCTACCCCTCTTTCGTTCTGTGCAACATTGATTCCAAGCAGTTTACCACTCATCCAGCTGGAATAATCTTTTCCGACTCCAAAGGCCCCCA
>NW_015323167.1:0-236 GCF_001447785.1 Gekko japonicus
CCCTGCTGGCCAGCTGATCAGCAGTTTGGGGGCAGGGCCTAGTGACAGGGGGGGTCTGGCAACACTATATCCTGTTTTTGGTTCCCAAGTGCTTGATACCCTCCCTGTTTTCGTTATTCAGTGTTCAAGGGACTCCTGATGGCCCCAGTCAGCTTCATGAATCACAAACATTGTAGGCTTCTGTGGTATTTATGCCCTGAAGGGGCCATACGCAAAAGCAGCAGAGAACAAAGTCT
>NW_015323168.1:0-236 GCF_001447785.1 Gekko japonicus
TACACTATCTGGTCTGAATATAAGCTAAATAGGACAAACATCACTGGATAATATTAAGACAGACAGATGGTCAGAGGTTCTAATTCCTATTTTGGTTTCATTTTCATTGAGCACACGTTTGTTCCTCCTCACCAAATTTCAGCACAGACACACACATGCACACAGAGCACTCGCACAAGGTAAAAGCAGAAAGCCAAATCCTGCACCAACCCGAATTCTATGCAAAAATACACACA
>NW_015323169.1:0-236 GCF_001447785.1 Gekko japonicus
AACTGGAAGAGGCCTTGCGGTGTGGCAAAGGCCATTTTTTCTCTGTCTGGTGGATGTACCGGGACCTTCCATTATCTCTTGGTGAGATCCAATGCGGAGAAATATCTGGCGGTTCCGAGCTGATCTATCAACAAATTGGCTCTGGGCATCGGGTATGCATCAAACTGAGCTATTTTGTTAAGCTCCCGGTAGTCGATACAGAAACGCAGGCTATGGTTGGGCTTGGGTACAAGTAC
>NW_015323170.1:0-236 GCF_001447785.1 Gekko japonicus
GAGACTCGGGGGGGGGGGGATGGACCCCTTCCACCAGAGCCTCGAGAGCATAGATTATTATTCAAACACGTTTGATAATCCCAAAAGCAAAGTCCCCTCTGGCCGCATGGTAGTGGCATGGTGTTTGGAAACGTAGCAATAGTTGAATGATGGGACCAGGAGGAATTTAAAGATCAAATAACTGAACTCCTTGGCAAGGCCAGAAGCAGCAATAGCACGATTAGCAGATACCTTTC
>NW_015323171.1:0-236 GCF_001447785.1 Gekko japonicus
ATCCAGGGAGGGTGAAACGGTCACCCTAAAAGAGCTGACCCCCGCCAGGTTTCTCAGTCATCCATCAGTCTCAAACTGAGGGGCAGGGGTGGCGATACTCACCTGTGTCATGCCTCCTCCTCCCATTGCCATCACGGGGTTCCTGGCTGTGCTCACCTTCCCCCCCATTTCGGGGCTAGCCTGTGGCCTCAGAAATGGTTGGGGGAGGTTGTTTTGTCACCAGAGTCCACTCTGAC
>NW_015323172.1:0-236 GCF_001447785.1 Gekko japonicus
TCCCGCTCTTTTCTACTGCTGCAGACAGAGGAACACGGCTGCCCGTCTTGATCTGTCTGTCCAGTGAGACAGCAGGTCTTCCACACAGCCAGGAGACGAAGGATGGTAGACAGTCACGGATCAGTAAATGAGCAGAGAGGGTGAGAAAGGGAGAACAGCAGGTCAAGTTGGGCTGCGGATGAAAGAACTGAGTAAAGTAACTGAATCTCAGAGGGGGAAAATGAGCACAGAGAAGG
>NW_015323173.1:0-236 GCF_001447785.1 Gekko japonicus
TATCTCAGACTCATGTGAGGTAAATATTCAGGAGCTGATACTCCTTGGTGCCTGTTATATTTTAAGGCTTCAGTTTCAGTGATATTTGCACAACCTTTTCTCTGCTTGCTAAACCCGCTAGCCCCCAGAAACCTCTGGGGTTTCTTATATGACAGCTCTTTGTATCCTTTTGCTATGTAAGATGAAAATTTCTATATCATCGAGCACAACGTAATTCGCTTGGGATGGGGGGGGGG
>NW_015323174.1:0-236 GCF_001447785.1 Gekko japonicus
GCACTGACCAGGCTCAGAGCCGCTCAGCTTCAGCGAGGTTGCTGCATTATGTGCCCAGATGCCCTTTAATCCTATTAAAGTTAATGGAAATTGCTTTATTGCCTGTGAAAAGGGAACAAATAGTCTTCCGTCTTGGAGTTTTTCATTCATTCATACATTACTTACTACTCAGGCACACATTACTGGTCCATGGGCAATACACAGACAGGAGACAAATCCATTTGCCTTACGGGGCC
>NW_015323175.1:0-236 GCF_001447785.1 Gekko japonicus
GGGATGGAAGCCTTAGCCAGTGTTGAGGAGGAGTAAAGAAATGAAATTTCCTCTCCCCTGGAGTCTTTGTGTCCTCTCCATTCTGTGCTTCTCTATTTTTTTCCTTTTGTTTTCTGGCATGTTTTCTAGTTTACAATGATTCTCTGGAATCCTAAGGCCTGTCTTTTCCCACTGAACCCTCACCCTTGGTAACTGGGGACTCCTGAACCATTCAAGAGTAAATTACCTCAGATCAT
>NW_015323176.1:0-236 GCF_001447785.1 Gekko japonicus
GGGGGAAGGTTCTCAGTCGGTGGGTAACGTGTACGCACAGCTCTCACTTCTAGCGGAAGCATGATTGATTGATATGTATATTTGAAGAAAATGTCGCTAAATGAGACGAACAGCAATAAATGAGGTTCTCTTGAACGGCCTCCTAATGAATTTGAGCACGTTTTCTCACATTTTAAATTGGTTCTGTGTTAACTATGACACTGCTGCCAAAGGGCATACGTGGCTGTCAAAACAGG
>NW_015323177.1:0-236 GCF_001447785.1 Gekko japonicus
AGCCGGGGACTGAACCTGGGACCCACCGCATGCAAAGGCGGAGACTCTTCCGCAGAGCTACAGTCTCTCTCCAGTTCTGGCAACCTGCTCAGGTAGGAAGGACGGAGGCAGCATGGCTATGCAGAAACACACGCTGAGAAGAGAGCCACCAGTTTCAGCAGAAGGTTAAACCGGGGAGGGACGGGGGACGGATGACATGATCCAGCTGAAGTACAGTCCAATGTCAACCGGATCAT
>NW_015323178.1:0-236 GCF_001447785.1 Gekko japonicus
GCAGCAGTCCTTTAAGGCAGGTCAGCATTCTGGTCCCCGTCTTGCAAGCGGCAGGCTGAGGCTGAGAAGTGGGGCTTGGGTAAGGGGCACCTTCCCTGCCTACTGAGGCCACAGCAGCAGAGGCAAGATTTTGAACCAGGGACCCGTCTGACTCGCAGCTCTGCCTTTGGGCTGCCGTAGCGATTTGCAGAGGTTTTTACCCCAGCTGAATTTTATTTATTTACTTAATTTATACC
>NW_015323179.1:0-236 GCF_001447785.1 Gekko japonicus
TCAGATTCCAGCTTAGTTCATTGCCTGATGAACTAAAATTTAGGTAACATAGGACTAATGTCTTACCTGTTACAAGATCTGGAACACTGGCACTTTCTGTTAAAAAGAACAAAACGTTACAATCACCTGTGACCTTTAATACTTAAAAGCTGGAGCATAGCTGTATTGTGCTTTCCTTCCCAGAAATAGAGTTCACCCATGTAAAAACAAAAATAGAGATGGTATTCTATTACCTG
>NW_015323180.1:0-236 GCF_001447785.1 Gekko japonicus
GTATACATCCAATCTCTTCTCGTCTTCTTTCACTAAACAAACCCTGACTCCCCCTTTTGTTGTAATAATTTGAAGGGGGGGAGATATTTTTTTTAAAGGATACCTCATTTTCCCTTTAAAATGGAAGTCAAGCAGACTTCATTTCCCTTCCCTATATGGCCTTGAGAAAATCTGAGGGCTATTCATATGCTATAAACATGTATTCTGGAGCTCCATGCTATTAATTCAGTCCCCTT
>NW_015323181.1:0-236 GCF_001447785.1 Gekko japonicus
ATGCAATAACCCAGGCAGTAAAGATCTAATTCAATCAAACTATAGATAATACCGTTGAGTAAAACCAGCAGCGCAATAATGAAACAGGTTATATGAGCAGAACAATAAAACCAGGCATCCAAGGACATGGCAAGAAAACGGGACTTTGTAACAAGAAGAGCTTTGAGGATTCATGCTGGCCACCTGAGAGGTTTGGGAAATAAAAGGGAATTTATAGGGTTGCCAACCTCCAGGTG
>NW_015323182.1:0-236 GCF_001447785.1 Gekko japonicus
CTCTCATCCCTGGACAGGTTTGGGTGGGTTATCCTACACAAATGCATTACAGTATTTGGGTGTACACAAAAAGCAAAGCAATGGAAATGCATTTTAACTTCACAGATAGTAGCTGTGACTCTATTCTCTTTATACTAAGGCTCTGCTGAGCAAGTAGAGAAACAGTGCATCAGTGTACTGTATAAAATGACATAACTTGTTCAAGAAAATAAAGTTATTTCATTCTGCAGAATTAC
>NW_015323183.1:0-236 GCF_001447785.1 Gekko japonicus
GTTCCCCTGGGGGCAGGCTGCCTGCTGAGTATCTTGGGAGTATCTCTTCGAGGAAAGATCCAGGCGGGAATGGATTCAAGGGCCCCTGGGGGGAGGAGAAGGCCTGCCTGCAAGAGGTGTGGGGGAATGGGCCCATGTAGGTGACTGGGAAGAAGAGGAGGTGATCTGGCTGGGGTGGGTCAGTCGGTGGCGTAGTGTGGGTTGAGGCTGTGACCTGGATGGCCCAGGCTAGACTG
>NW_015323184.1:0-236 GCF_001447785.1 Gekko japonicus
ATGGGAAAGGAGAGAATGTCCTTTTATGGACTCACAACTAAACAGAGCAAATTATATGACTATTTTGCTCATGTTTCCCCATTAAAAATGAATAGAGTTGCAGAACCGGAAAAGGGCGTATTAGCACCTGACATTGGAATTACAAAAGATTACTTGTCCTCAAATTCTTCATTTGTTTTACTTGATACTTATATTGATACTGACACGGATACTGATATTGTAAATTTGGAAAAGAT
>NW_015323185.1:0-236 GCF_001447785.1 Gekko japonicus
AGGGCCAGACAGGATGCCAGTGACAAATAATGCTTACTTGTTTCTTCACTAAGATGTGAAAATGCTTTCAATCGCCACCTCCACAATACATTTGCGCCTTTAAACAACTCATTTCTTTGCCACTGTACCTGCAAACTGGTTAGCTCCAGGCACCTACTAGAGTTTATTAGACACCTTTAGAGGAACCAATTTTATAAGAACTTCACATGGATTTTGCATGACCATCATAGTCAAAT
>NW_015323186.1:0-236 GCF_001447785.1 Gekko japonicus
CTCCGTCATGCAGCAAATCTCTACCCTTCAACTAAAATGGCACACCTGAATGCAAGACAAGCCCTGAACGTCCTTTAACTGCCCTGTCTCTTTTACTTCACAGTGCAAGCAACATGCTTGACAGCTGCAACATGTCCATAGCTAGTGCGGGGCCCATGGGGTGATGGCCCCTCCTGAATTTGCAACATCCCCGGCTCCGCCCCCAGCCCCAGCACATGCAAAGGTCCTGGCTGCTG
>NW_015323187.1:0-236 GCF_001447785.1 Gekko japonicus
GCTGTGAGTAGACAGTTTTCAACAAGAAAAAGATGGCAAGAGACCTGATTTAAATGGAATACATAGTTCATTCAGGGAGTTGATACAATAGTGGGGGAGGAGGAATACAGTACTAAATTGAAACACAGACACATTCCTTATCTTAATTTAATTTAATTCAGGAACAACTACCAGCAGACTAACAATTCAGCAGAGCTACTCCAGACTGGAACAGGAGTTACTCTTTGAGCTAAAGG
>NW_015323188.1:0-236 GCF_001447785.1 Gekko japonicus
ATTTCTGTTTACAGAAGAAGCCATGAGGCTAAGCGGTGGATATGTTCACCTCTAGGAGCCAAGTAATTAGTAGTTTTTCCTGCTCTGTCCCTCCCTTCATGCTTGGGAGCATCTACACTACATGTCTTGCTCCTTAAACATTGTTCCATATATGCTATGCCATTTTTACTAGGAATTCTGCAATGATTTGGCTCCATGCAGGATTTTCACCACTTTCATTCTTAGCCCTTTTACTA
>NW_015323189.1:0-236 GCF_001447785.1 Gekko japonicus
ATGAAATTATGCATAATTCTAAACTGTTGATTTAACTGTTAATTTTTTGTCTAAAACAATTTAAAAACTTTAATTAAAAAAAGGATGAATGGCATCTGCGTGAGATATTCATCTGGTTGCTCTTTGATTCCGCTGCAATAGAAGCACCAGCAGAAAAGTTATGCACTATGTTTTTGCCTGCTCTGTTGGCTGCTTGTTTAGTCCTTAATGGCTGCAATCACACGCCCCTTTAGATC
>NW_015323190.1:0-236 GCF_001447785.1 Gekko japonicus
TCTCTCTCTCTCTGTTTTACTCACTCTGAGGCTCAAAAGTTGTCAAGATTGGCTGCACCCTACTGACTGCAACTCCAGTGAGGGACTTCACGCTTTTCTCTGCTCCGTTGCACACCGACTGAAGGCAGGAGTTCTTCCTTTTGATGGAGGTGTAGTTTGCAGAAACCAAGTCGCAGATGGAGGTAACCAAAGGAAGGCTGCCGACTCTCTTTAAGACATTCTGATTTTTAAAAAAA
>NW_015323191.1:0-236 GCF_001447785.1 Gekko japonicus
ACAGTAAAACCACCGTATTTAGGTAAGACAGAAGCCAGAGCTGCGGTTTGCCGCCGAAGGGTTGCTGCCCTCAAGCCAGCAGCGTGACCATCTTGTAGAAAATCAAGAACAGACTTAATCTTGGGATGAAGGGCCTCGACCTTCTTCCTCCTGGCCCACCTCACAAAGGCTTTCCACGTAAAGCTATAAATACGCGAAGTGGACTGTTTCCGTGAATTTAGAATAGTCTCTACTAC
>NW_015323192.1:0-236 GCF_001447785.1 Gekko japonicus
TTTCCCTGACTAAGCTCACCTGAGGGCTGAGATGCTGCAGTAACCTTCCCAGGCATGGCTTTCATGAATTGCTGTGGAATGTCATACCATTATAAGGGGCAGCTTACAGTGTGTAGCATATTGTATTCATCCATCAGGCATGGGCTGCAAAGACTGTCATTTTTGTACCTTTAGTGCTGGATGAAAAATATGACATGTGAGACTTGGGTTATAGATAAAGTGTTGTCTGGTCAGTG
>NW_015323193.1:0-236 GCF_001447785.1 Gekko japonicus
TGTCCAGCGCCTGATCCCTCCGCTGCCTTCCGCCCCCCTCTCAGCCCCCTCCCGTGTCCAGACCGCGTCTCTCTGACTCCCTGTCAACAAAGTGACGCGGCTCCCGACGTGAAGGATGAGTCACTGGAGGAAGCGAGGGGCTAGAACGCGTCGGGGTCCTTCAGGCGTTCGCCGGCGGCAGCCCCGGCCACGTCCCCCTCCTGCTTCCGCCCTCACCTGCCCGCGAGGGGCCTCGT
>NW_015323194.1:0-236 GCF_001447785.1 Gekko japonicus
CCCACCGCCTCATGCTCTAGGATTCCCTTGAAACAATACCGGAAAAACCATAGAGGTTTGGGGATTCTTAGAGTGTCCCATCATGTGGTGACATCACTTCTGCTTATGCAGCTGGGAATGATGTTTCGGCATCATGGGACCCCATTCCACCCCCCACCCCCCGCTGCATCAGCGGACACTTGGCAATCTGAAACTGGTTAGATCTAGCCAGGGCTCTTTTTCTAGCAGGAACTCCT
>NW_015323195.1:0-236 GCF_001447785.1 Gekko japonicus
ATTGTATGAATGAACTGCAACCTTGGTGGTACTTACTTTTTTCTAACACAGCGTTGAGAACATATTCAAGTTCTTCAGCACTTATCTCCATATCCTACGGATGAAGAAATGAATGCAGCTTTCACATTTATGTGTTCCATATTAGAGCTACTTTTCATTATTTATGTTTTTAAAACATTTCTCCTCCTTCACCGTTCCCAGTTCTCTCTAGGTGACTAACAATCATTAAAAGCTAA
>NW_015323196.1:0-236 GCF_001447785.1 Gekko japonicus
GGGTTGCTATTCAAGAGGCAGGCAATGGCAGTCCACCTCTCTTAGGCTTTGCCCTTGAAAACCCCAAGGGGGGCTTGCCATAGGTCAGCTAGGACTTGACAGCGTCTTCCACCACCATATGCAGGCGTGGGGAAGGTCACAGTTCTGTGCTTCCCCCATGCCTAGCCCTTTATATGCTACACTAGTTTTCCAAGTACAGGGAGTGATTGTTGTAGGAGAGCTCTTGAAACCCGATA
>NW_015323197.1:0-236 GCF_001447785.1 Gekko japonicus
TTTTCCACTGGTGCAAAAAAAGAGGAAAGGATCCTCTTTGATCACCAAAAACTCTGTGGAGAAGATCAGGGGACCTGAATAAACCCAAACCATGTCAGGCACAGGCTATAATAAGGAGGGAAACTGGGAAAGATGGAGCAGACAAGCTGACTCAGTCCACCCCACTGTGTAGGCTAGTGCCTCATTAGCCAAGAACTAAATTCCAAATGAAAAACAAACAAACCAGAACTAGAGAG
>NW_015323198.1:0-236 GCF_001447785.1 Gekko japonicus
GCTGCTTCTGGCATCCCCTCACCCTCTGGTGTCCTAGGCAGTAGCCTAGGGCCACCGAGTGGGTGGGCCACCCCTGCTTGGATACTAGACTAAAACAAAACAGAGGGGGCTGGATTCAATTTTATAATCAAGATTTAGTAGTTTTACTCAACTGTCATAATGAAGTTTACAGACTGGAACTCAGGTATGAGGGCTGAGCCTGAAAGTTTTGACTTTTCCCTGCAAACAACAGATCA
>NW_015323199.1:0-236 GCF_001447785.1 Gekko japonicus
ACTACACAGGCTCATAGATTAAGGAGACACCCTCTTTTGATCTCCTACTGGGCGCATACAGATCTCCCTTTGTATTGCAGGCTTAGGTCCAGAGTCCTCTTATAATTCTTGTTCCTATGGGTTCTCAAAAGCTTTTGATTGCTGAACGGACTCTTTATCAATAGATCTTTCCTAACAGTTCTTGAGATGTAAGTTGTTATCATATCCAGCTTTTTGTGGATTTCCTGCATGTTTTA
>NW_015323200.1:0-236 GCF_001447785.1 Gekko japonicus
CTGCATTCCCAGCGGCTTGAGTCGACTTGCAAGAAAGGCTCGGGTGGCAGGAGCCTGGAGGCAGCTCTGAGTGCCGAAACCCCCACGCCACTCCATCTGAGGGTGGTTCTGTGGATTACCCCCCTGCTTGGCTTCTCCGCCCAGATCCAGACTTTGTTGGAGGCCCTTCACCTCCTCCCTCTGGCTACTGGGGTCCTGCGCTCCACCGGCTGGCAGGTCTCTCTGCCAGGAAGAGG
>NW_015323201.1:0-236 GCF_001447785.1 Gekko japonicus
TCAGGCCAAGGCTCTGCGGTTTGGGTCGCATGAGCAAGTTTTATGTGTGCTGGATAGCCAATGCTGCAGCAGGCGCTTCCTCTAGCCCTTCGTGCCAGGCCTCATTGAAGACTATCGATCTTGTGCAAATGGAAGTGCTCTCGGAAGAGGAATCGTATCTTGTGGCGGCGGCAGCTATGTAGCGCCATCAGAACTCATTCATTGAGTGCTCACAATCAATGTTCCCTCTAAGCAGT
>NW_015323202.1:0-236 GCF_001447785.1 Gekko japonicus
GCTAGCCAAGCTCCAGCAATGTGTGGATGTCGTGTCCCCATTGTGGCATGCAAAGACAACAGTTGGAAACAGGCAGAAACTAGCTCTGCTGGGGCCTTGGGCACATAGCCCATATGTTCTACCACTGAGTAGGCTCGCCTGAGGCTAGCAACCGCTAGGAGAGTTCTGTGGGTGGAAGTCCTACCCATCCGGTGTCTCCCGGTGCGGTGATGTCACTTCCGGCACAAACCGGAAGT
>NW_015323203.1:0-236 GCF_001447785.1 Gekko japonicus
TAGACAATACTGACTTCGATGGACCCAGGATCTGATTCCGAAGAAGACAGCTTGAGGTGCGTCATGTGTATGATGCAATCGGGGCTTGTGGGAGCCTTACTTTGGCAATCAGCAGCAGATGCTGCCGCATAGCTGCTTGCTGAAGGAACTGACATGTTTCTCTTCCGTTCTGCAGATTTCACCATGACCCCATCAGTCTCCTCCCCCTCCTCCCCAGAAAATAGACCCCTAGATCA
>NW_015323204.1:0-236 GCF_001447785.1 Gekko japonicus
AGTCCTTCCTGAATCTGCGTGCATCTCAGCTCCCCCCACCCCCGCCCCATTATATGGAAGAGATAACCATTTCATCATTGTCAGTCCATTGAGCAGCATCATGTGCATCATTTAACATGTGTAAAAGTGTGTGAAACATCCTACTAGACCCTGAATCAGGAACACAGTGGTGAGGTTTGCAGTCTGCGCTCGGTTAGGCTGTGTGACTCATGCTGTCATGGTGGAGCTGACAGTCC
>NW_015323205.1:0-236 GCF_001447785.1 Gekko japonicus
AACTCTGTACTGAAATTCACTTTTAAAAAGACAGCTTCACAATGCTTTGAAAGGAATACAGGGACTTCCTCAAGCAGCCTAATCTGTAGTATTGGGGCTGTGGCAAAAAGTGCAAATTGGTTAGGCAGAGGAAGTAGTTAATAAGGTCCCACCCAGAGGGTCTATGCAGTGAGAGACATTCCTTCAGGTATGTGGCTTCCATGTCAAGGAAAGATATATAGCATTTCAATCAGTCC
>NW_015323206.1:0-236 GCF_001447785.1 Gekko japonicus
GGGGTTTTACAAAAGAACTAAAACAGATGCCTTTCGTGGAGGGGGAGGGGTGTCACATTGTCAGTTTCACTGCCTTTCCTTCCCCTTTGATTCCCAGGAGTCTCTTAGCTGTGCCTGCTTCGAAATAGGGCTTGATCTTGAGCAACAAAAATTTATGTTAGTTAAGGTCTCTTTATTTGAACATTAACCAAGTGCTATGCCAGGAGCTGCGATCTGGGGGCACTGCTGAAAAAAAA
>NW_015323207.1:0-236 GCF_001447785.1 Gekko japonicus
TCTTTCTTATTACCATTTCTTACCCTCCAAAGGTCTATAAAGTTCAGCTCGTCAGCCAACAATAGAAAGGCTTACGGGAGTTCGTTTGACTTAGCTATTTCTCTTATTGGTTTCTTCTATCTTCTTTTAAATTTAAAACTGCGTTAAAGTCACCAACTACATATATTTCTTCTGCTAAGAATTTTGTTACTATATCTCTTAACTCTTGATAAAAAATTTCTTGTCCTTGATTAGGC
>NW_015323208.1:0-236 GCF_001447785.1 Gekko japonicus
GTCTTCTCTTCTAGCATTAACAAATACATCTTTTTAATCAATTTTTCTTCGGAGTGAAACAATATTTTATCAATTTCAAACATTTTAGTACAGAATCCTACCGCTTTATCTTTAGTATATCTCAATTGGATTTGTACCAGTTCCCACCAGTTAAGTTCAGCGTTCAGTTTTTTTATATTTTCAATCACTTTTAGCTCATTTTTACGATCAAGCAAATCATCATATTTCAATAAATG
>NW_015323209.1:0-236 GCF_001447785.1 Gekko japonicus
CATCCACCTCTTTGGTGATCAGCAGGCTTTGTATTTTCTTTCCCACAAACTGAACCGAGCCATTTGTATAGAGCAGATTATTGACAGGAAAATGTATCGGCTTTCCCAGCATGCAGTGCTCCATCACTACCATGATTAATTCTTCAATATCTCACAGCTCCAGAAAATCGTTCTTCCACAGGGCCAATGAGACGTGTCAATTCGAAATCGGAGAGGCTGAATGAAAAATTATTTTT
>NW_015323210.1:0-236 GCF_001447785.1 Gekko japonicus
CTCCCAGAGACATCCACAGACAGGGTAGAGACATCCACAGATCAGTCCTCACTCACAGAGAGCTATTGGGGCTGGAGTTCAAACACTTTCCAATCACTTGCTGCCACCATTTGCTCATATCCTATAATTTATGTGTATAGACCAAAATATTATATTGTGTGTATGTGTTTCTTTCTAGGGATGGGCACAAATCGGTTCACAAACTGAAATTTGGCCCAAACTTGGGCCAGTTCTGA
>NW_015323211.1:0-236 GCF_001447785.1 Gekko japonicus
GTCAACTGACATAAACTGAATGGCTGATTCCATTTCCAGGAATAATGACTTAATTCACACAGTCAGTTTACAGTACAGTTTAACAGTCTGTCTAACCAATTTAGGGGGCGCACCGGAAGTCAACTTTCCTTAACGCCAAGGGCCAAGTTTTCCTTCAAGATGACTCAGGATAAGAATTGCTAGAGTTGCATATGCAGAGTAGAACAAACAGCTGTCACTAATTACTCTTCAATTAA
>NW_015323212.1:0-236 GCF_001447785.1 Gekko japonicus
GGGCTTCCCCCCTGCCTTGGTCCCCCTGGTTAGGTTCCATCTGGTAAGAGGTGCAGCAGAGCAGCAGCAGGCTGAGATGTTGGATGGTGGGTGGCAATGGGACGTGCTCGGATTGCCTCTTCTTCCACCAACTGAGCACAGGGCGAGCGGAGTAGGACTTTTGGTGAGGGAGGGGTGGGGCGGCAGGTCAACGTGGCACTCTTCTTGGTGGCTCTCTAGGCAACTGCCTAACCTGC
>NW_015323213.1:0-236 GCF_001447785.1 Gekko japonicus
CCCCTCCCCCAAAGAGAAGGTGTGAGCGGGCAGCTCCTCCCCACGGTCTTCCGCAGTCTGTAACAGCTGGGAATAGCAGGAAGGACGCGCCTTCTCCTTGGAGGAACTTTTGAGCATTACAAGGAAGCACCGGCACAACACATACCACTACGCTGCTCGTATTCCTTTTTGCAAAGTCTGAAGCAAAGAGCAAGCTGTTTTTGACTTACAGATGAGGGGTCTCAGTATGTGGAAAG
>NW_015323214.1:0-236 GCF_001447785.1 Gekko japonicus
TAGTTCAGAGAGCACGTACGTGGAGAGAGCAACCTACAATGGCTTCCCCAGGAAACAGGGATGCTCTTTGTCCCTCTCCAAGTTGGAATCTCCACAGAAACCCTCTCAGCTGCTTACTGCACTGAAAGAAAACATCACCGAGAGAAGAAAAGCATTTCATGAGAATCTGGCAAAAGGTCAGGAACAACCCTGAGAAAACAACAGATGCCATCAGGGGCATCAGCAGGAGCCAGGGA
>NW_015323215.1:0-236 GCF_001447785.1 Gekko japonicus
TACACTCCATGGGAGGAAATCCTTCTGCCAGTGAAAAAGCTCCAGCAGATGCAAATAAGTGTCTTTAGTGGCCTATGTATTCGTTTTTGAACCGCCAAATAAAACACTACAGCACAGGACCCATGTAGTTTTTAAAATAACATTCTTTGTTTAGAATGGAAGGCGGCAGCTCTACCAGCAAGCAGCTAGATGTATTTACTTTAGAATTTAGATCCAGGTGGGTAGCCGTGTTGGCC
>NW_015323216.1:0-236 GCF_001447785.1 Gekko japonicus
GACCATGAAGGCAGCTGCGACTATCGGCCGGTGCGGTGCCCCAACAATCCCAGCTGCCCTCCCCTTCTCAAGATGAACCTGGAGGCCCACCTCAAGGAGTGCGAGCACATCAAGTGCCCCCATTCCAAATACGGGTAAGCGGGGGGGGCGGGGCAGCTCTCCCCGGCTGGGAACACGGGGAGGGTGCGAGGTCACGCCCCACTCGGGGGCCTCTGAAGCTTGTGCACCAAACCTCA
>NW_015323217.1:0-236 GCF_001447785.1 Gekko japonicus
ATTTGAAAAGCAGTTCCCTGTCCAGTATCCAGAAGCAAAAATCCTCTCTCCTGCTCTGTTTTAAATTTCAGTACTGCAGCTCCCCTATTTGACTGGCTGCAAAGTGTATCTTCCATAACTTCAAGAATTCTCCTGCCAAATATGATAGTGGATTTAAAGGATTCTGTTATTTAAATTTAAACATATCTGTTTAAATAATGGCTCACTGATAGCAAAGAAAGAAGGTGGATATGAAT
>NW_015323218.1:0-236 GCF_001447785.1 Gekko japonicus
ACCACTCTGCAAGGTGGGAGCGGCAATGGAGAAAGCATGTTTACGGGCAGTTGGACAGTATAAAATCCCCCAGACAGCTCGAAGGTTAACACAGAGCCATGAGCTAGGGTCCACTTCATCAGATGCATGAAGTATACATCTAAATTGATAGGTATAGAAGATCCATGGGGGGAGGGTTTTTTTTTAAAGTAAAGATGATTAGGAATGAGGGGTGTCACTATTTTCAATTCCCCACA
>NW_015323219.1:0-236 GCF_001447785.1 Gekko japonicus
GATGGTATGGCTGATGTTGCTGGGTCCTCTGAGAGTGTTGCCAGGATCTATATGAGACCTAAGTTTCCTAACAGGGAAGGTGCTCCAAGCCCCTAGTCATCTTGGTTCTCCCCTCCCTGTCCTTTCCCCAGCTCTGAATCTATTCACTCACAGGATTCAAAAAGGAGCCCTGCTTATTTTATTTACTTATTTCAATTATACCCCACGTTCCTCCCCAGCCAGGACCCAAAGAGGCT
>NW_015323220.1:0-236 GCF_001447785.1 Gekko japonicus
AAACCAAGACAGTGACTCCTAAGGAGACAAAAGTATTTTTTTTAAAAAAATCCCTATTTATTTCCAGAGTATGTAATGTAGCAGTTTCTGGCATTTATGTGTCTAATGGAGATATACATCAAAAGGGCTACTCCACAAACAAAATATTGACACTGTTGTTCTATTAAAAATACTCAAAGTGGTTTAAAATTAAACAAATTAGAAACAGCTAAGCCAATAAAGCAATTATTATAGAT
>NW_015323221.1:0-236 GCF_001447785.1 Gekko japonicus
ATGGAATACGAGATAATGGAACTGGGGTTTATTCAGAGAGCTGATGGTGTTGACTAGAACCTAAACAGGGGTTAAGGTTTCTTCTCACACTATAAAATTTATATCGCTTTTGCTTCCTCATTTATAATCCTTATGGGTGAAACTAAACAGGAAAAGTATGATGATGAATATTGCTGCATATGCTTTGGCTGCATAAACCCCCTGCAAGTAGTTGCTATTTGGTGTGTGTGTGTGTG
>NW_015323222.1:0-236 GCF_001447785.1 Gekko japonicus
TTTTTTTAACATTGGTGATAGCTAAGCACACTTGACTCATGAATATATTGTTTAAGCATAGTTCACACAGATGAAATGTACATCTGGAATATACCACTTCAAACTTCAGGTGGGAAAATGACATGCTTAAATTTTCCTTCCTATAAAATCCACTGGTGTCATGGAAAAGGATTTTAGTCTTCCGCTGGACATGCTAGTTTTATATGTGCTAGGGTGTTAAAAATAGGGAAGCATCA
>NW_015323223.1:0-236 GCF_001447785.1 Gekko japonicus
GTTTCCCCACCAGGATCTAGCAACCTTACCCGTCCATCTCCCACCAGTGACCAGGGGAGACCTGACAACCCTAGGGAGGCTTAAGGTCCATTAGCACCAATAACCTGGAAAGGATGCGATAGGAGAGTGTGAGGAGGAGGCAATATCAGGGGTAGCCCTTAGGCCCTGTGCCTATTGGTTAGCCTGCCGGGGCAATTGATTGGCTATTGTATGAGACAAGATGCTGGATTAGATGG
>NW_015323224.1:0-236 GCF_001447785.1 Gekko japonicus
GTAGCAGACACAGTGGGCTGTGTTTCCATCTCCAGATTCTGTCTTCTCCTGCTTTTTCAGTCCAATGGTCTCAAGAAGGCTTCAGAGCATTCAATATCCCTGCATTTACTGGAGAGTATGCACACTGGAAACCTACTGGTCCACTCCTGCCTTGCTTTCGGTGCCCCCACCATCTGTGCCTAGATGGTCAGCAAGCGGAGAAAGGACCTTCTTGGTTGTGACACCAAAACTTTGGA
>NW_015323225.1:0-236 GCF_001447785.1 Gekko japonicus
AGAGGACTTTTTTAAAAAGGTAGAACCAAAGGGAGAAAACATCTATTATTTCTACCTTGAGGTAACCTCAAGGAGCAATTGGACCCTTCCGCTCCCACAAGGTCACAGACAAAAGCAATCCCATGTTCTGAGTCATATGACACATGCAGCTAAATCTTATGCATTTTTAGTGAGCAGATAAGTAATTTTGCCAAGTAACTGACCTGTAAAAGGGAGATGGGCAATGTTCCCTCTAA
>NW_015323226.1:0-236 GCF_001447785.1 Gekko japonicus
GGCTGAGTCAGAGTGATTGATGATTCAGAGGAACCTGATTAAGAAAGAGAAGAGAAATATTACCACTGTGGGTGGGAAGCGTTTGAAGAATAATTATGTGCCACATATGTTCCAAACTGGCGATTAAGAGTTTTTATACATATCACCAGATGACCCCGAATTTGACCTAAAGTGGATGAAATCCATTTTGTGACCTGGAAATTAGTAAAGCTAAAGCAAGATGGTCATCTCTCATT
>NW_015323227.1:0-236 GCF_001447785.1 Gekko japonicus
ATGGTCTTGTATAGCTCTTTGATGTAGCCACAGTTGAAATAACGTGTTCCATTCTGGTTGTCAGAACTTTTTAAAGTTGTAGAATGGTAACAAGTGCAGAGAAGAGCAAGCAAAGGTGATCCAGCTTTTGGAGCACCTTTCCTAAATGGAAATGCTAAGGAGTTTGAAGCTTTTTCGTTTAGAGAAAAGATGACTACAAGGGACATGGTAAAGGTTTATAAAATTGTGCATGGGAT
>NW_015323228.1:0-236 GCF_001447785.1 Gekko japonicus
CTATTATTAGTCTTGGAAGGGGAAAAGACTGGCACCTATCTTTTTCCTTTTAGAATCAAGCAACACCCTGGGGAGGTTGTTAGTTTCAGTTGGAGAAGCCATGCAGAAGAGCTGAAGTCTCCTCTTCCCATGTGGAGCACCAGTCTGAATAGGTCCCCACAGGTGGCTGTTATGTCTGTTTTAAGAAAGGCTGGGAAGTTCTACTTGGTGGCCAGTGGCACCTTTAAGACCAACAA
>NW_015323229.1:0-236 GCF_001447785.1 Gekko japonicus
GAAGCTTCAAGGTAAGTGAATACAAATCTGCCATTTTCATAATGTACAAATATGCACAATAGTGTCAAGCAGCTGATATCTATTTTCGCTAGTAAGGCATAAATGAGCTCTTATCCTATGTTCCCCAGATAATGCTATTCATCATAAATTACACAAATAGACATAATGTAAAACATGTTGAAAATGTAGCCAACTCCCTTACTAGCTGTTTCCCAAACTAAAGAAACAAAGTATTA
>NW_015323230.1:0-236 GCF_001447785.1 Gekko japonicus
CCCATAGGATATAATGGGGCCGAACTGATCTGCAGTGGCCCTTCAGGGGCACTGTGTGCTCTATCAGGGGCTATATAAGTACTGATTAACTCTGCATTACCTTTCAACAACAGGCAAATGGCATGGCCTTGGGACCATTTCACGTTTGGCAAATGGAACAGGGGGAAAGTCTGAGTCTGTTGGGTCCTGAGATAATGCCTGGATCCCTCCCTCCTAGGGTTGCCAACTCTGGGTTG
>NW_015323231.1:0-236 GCF_001447785.1 Gekko japonicus
TTCGTGCCGCTTTGCACAGTTCTATATCCTGAGATCTTGGAAAGTGGTGGAATAGGAATTGAAAAACGTTAACGGGCGACAATGAGTTTATAGCATTTCAGAGGGCAAAATGGCACATGTAATTCTCACTAAACCACTTAAGTTCTCCTTTCCTTGCTCAGATACCTAGTCCATACAAGCGTTGCATGTTATTGAGTTCCCACTGTGGTATACAATAACATATTAAAAACCAATAA
>NW_015323232.1:0-236 GCF_001447785.1 Gekko japonicus
AATAGAAAAATGGGGGGGGGGAGAGACTTCAATAATGCCTTTTCAGAGTTCAGCTCTGCTGTGTTGCACATTCTGTTGTTTGGATTTACTTTGCATATTTTAGCATCCATGGAAATGCAGTGTTTATAACCTGTTTAAAATATTAGAATGTATTCTGTAAATCAGCTGTGTACTTTTCTTAAGTATAAACTGAAGTGCTCTTTGCCTGGAAATATTGGTTTTTAGGCTCTCAGCTG
>NW_015323233.1:0-237 GCF_001447785.1 Gekko japonicus
GCTTGGCTTCCAAGATCTGATGCCATTGGTCTAGCTGGGGCCATCCAGATCAGGGCAATCTGATGCACAGCAGTTAGTATTTAAAAGTATAACTTTGGGTCTAAGCTTTCGTGTGCATGCACACTTCTTTAGATACCTTATTCAGAAGAAGTGTGCATGCACATGACAGCTTAGACCCAGAATTAAACTTTGTTGGTCTTAAATGGATTCCAACTTTGTTCCATTGCTTCAGACCAA
>NW_015323234.1:0-236 GCF_001447785.1 Gekko japonicus
AGGCAAAAAGAGACTGGAACAGCAGAAGGGACTCTGCCAGAGGATTGTTCAGGGCTGCCAAGGGGGTGAACCAGTGAGCAGTCTGGGAGTGTGAAGATACTCCAGCAAAAGTTCACAGAAGTGCGATCTGAATATTTCACCCCATTCTGGACTGACAGACCTTTCAACTGAGTGGCAAACCTGCCCCCTCCAATGGCACTTACTTCCCCGCACTGAAAATTGCCACCAACAAGGGA
>NW_015323235.1:0-236 GCF_001447785.1 Gekko japonicus
TGTTCTTATGATACCCCTGATACTTCCTTAGGCACACGTGCTGGTGTCCGCACCTACTCATTCAGCTACCCTATATGAGAGATGGCTGTGACGATTAGGGTGAGTCTAGGGTATGGGAATGAACATTGAGATAGAACTACTGCAGAAACCCCCCGTTTCCAGTGAGCTCCGAGGCATCTATCAAGCTCCGTCTCATCTGCCAACTGGACCCAGTCCTGTACCCTGCAGAAAAAAAG
>NW_015323236.1:0-236 GCF_001447785.1 Gekko japonicus
ATCCAATCTCTTCTTCTTCTTCAGGTGAGTATTTAGGACACTTTTTTGCCCTGCCCTTCCTCCAAGGAGTGCTGGACATGCACAGTTCCCTTCCCCATATTTATCCTCACAAGGGCCCTGTAAGGTCAGTTAAGAGTTGTGCTTGTGTGCATGTGAGCGAGAGACCGCATGGTATACTTCAGAGCAGACTGGAGTGGGGCTGAATCCACGCTTTCCCCTACCTAGCCTCAGGTGGG
>NW_015323237.1:0-237 GCF_001447785.1 Gekko japonicus
CTCCAAAGCAGCCATTTTCTCCAGCAGGCAAACTGATTCTGTTGTCTGGAGATCAGTTCTAATTCCCAGAGATCCCCTGGCCCCACATAGAGGTTGGGAACCCTAAATGAAAAATCAATACAAATGACCTTACAATTCATATGACTTACTCCGTGGGGAGGAAATTCTCAGCTGGAACCTAATGCAAGAGCAATTAAAGGGTACCTGAATGCTGGATGACCTTGGGCAAGCCGTAGT
>NW_015323238.1:0-236 GCF_001447785.1 Gekko japonicus
CTGTTCCTGTTATTAAGTCACACAAGCGTTTGCTTGAGGTCCCACTGGCCAGCAGGGAACTCATTACTGAGCTCAAACCATCAGGACTTTCCTTAGGATTCTTTGTTACGCCTGCCTGAGAATTCTGTGCCAAGGATGCACCGACTGCTGTTGGACTAATCCTTTACTGTTGTGCTTCAGTGTTCTTTAGCAGCTGTAAATGGGAACGCTATATATTATAGGGTGTGTGTGTGTGT
>NW_015323239.1:0-236 GCF_001447785.1 Gekko japonicus
CTGTGATGAAGCTGAATCGATGTGAAAAAGGGAAAAGAATAAGAAAAACAAAAAAAGTCAGTGAGGGGTTTTGGCCAAGTGCCCGGACCCTGGGGTTCTCTCCGGTGACAGGTGAGGGTGGAAGAGGCAGGTGCCACAACCACCAGGAGGGGGGGGGGGCAGCAGGAGCAGCCATGCTGGTCACTCTGCTAGGAGGGAAACAACACTAGTCAGCAGCTGAAGGAGCACTGTTGGAG
>NW_015323240.1:0-236 GCF_001447785.1 Gekko japonicus
CAAATCAACGACTGAGGCTGAATAACATATCTGCTGCAAATGCCTGCAGTGAGCTGGAATAGATCGTCTGTCTGCTAAAGGACTTTGGTGTGGATGAGCCCCTAAACCAATAGCTTTGTTTGAGGACAATCAGGTGTGCATAGCCTTATCCAAAAAGTGAGAACATCAAGGCGAGAAGCAGGCATATGGTTGCCTCATAAAAATGAAACCTTTCTCTGGTTGTCAATATTAAGATC
>NW_015323241.1:0-236 GCF_001447785.1 Gekko japonicus
TTTATATTCACAGAGAGAGGCAGAAGGTGGGGAGGAGACTGGTGAGTACAGCTGGTTGGCGAGGAAATTCCTCTGAGAGGGCCTGACGGCCTGCATTTTACATCCTAATGGAATCCACGTAGATACATTTCAAGGGGATACTTATGCTGGAACCAGATGGATGTGCGGCAAGCACAGTATTCTTGACTCCTCATTTTGAGAATGTGATGATGCTGAAGCGCATTTGCTGGGGAGAC
>NW_015323242.1:0-236 GCF_001447785.1 Gekko japonicus
CACTGAAAGAATTTCAACAGAAATGGCAATATTATGGGAATTAATTTTTTGACTCTGGAAATTTTTGAATCTGTCTGAATATTATATAAAAGCTGAGGTTGATTATAGTTTTAATCTTTTCTTTCAATATTCTATTAAGTACTTAAGATATTTTGTAACAATAAGTCTTACAATGTGATAAATAATTAAGAGAATATTTAGATTATAAGGAAAGCTTAAACTTAGTGCAAAAATTT
>NW_015323243.1:0-236 GCF_001447785.1 Gekko japonicus
ACACGCACACACACACAGACACACCGCCCCGTAACACCCATGTGAATGATGCCATTTGAGCAACATCATCTTCTGACAGCCACTCCCAATGAAAGCACATTGCTCTTAGCATTTTTCCATTCTTCTGAACCTAGATTCATTTTTTCCTGATTGGTTTTTGCATTTTTCTAGTTTTCCCCCTCTGCCAATTCAGACCCCCTCTAAAGCGCTAGCAAACAGGCAGGCTTTACAAGCAC
>NW_015323244.1:0-236 GCF_001447785.1 Gekko japonicus
TACTCGGTTGTTGGCTCTGGAACCTGACACCACCTCCAGACTTCACCACTGGCCACAATTAGTACAAACTCTGATGAAGAAAGACAGCTACCAACCCTTGCTCCCTTACGATATCTTTAAAATATATGCCCAGTAGAACTTCCTGAACGCCCACAAGAATGGGAAATCCTTGTTTGGCCTCCACCAACCAAACCCCAGCTCACCTGCATTCAGATAAGAACATAAGAGACGCCAAT
>NW_015323245.1:0-236 GCF_001447785.1 Gekko japonicus
ACGGGCTGTTTTCCCGGGGGGGTAAAAGGACCTGGATTTCCAAATGGAGAATTTCTTGTTTTCCCACTGCCCATTCGGACTTCCATTTGAACAAGCCTTTACTGACAGGACACGATTGCACCTTTTCTCAAGTCGTGCATTTGCAGAACGGATGAGGATTTGGTAACGCTTCCAATCCGTCAAGCTTCCGAATTTGGAAATTCAAGTTTGGAATCGAAAACTGCCCCTCGATATTA
>NW_015323246.1:0-236 GCF_001447785.1 Gekko japonicus
GGGCCATCCAGGCCAGGGCAATTCATAGAAGTACACCATACTAAATCCATTTGGAAGGAGATGCAAGAGATGAGTTCTTGAAAGTCGTCTGCATTTTGGTGCATCCTCTGCCACTTATGTCTAGCCTGCGTTTCATGCTGAGTACTGAGGTGGAGAACTCTTTCATTCATATTCACGGCGAACGCAGTTTTGTGCAGCGACATTCGGAAACCCACAGGCCGATGTAGGCCCGGGTG
>NW_015323247.1:0-236 GCF_001447785.1 Gekko japonicus
ATGAATTCCAACAGCCAAGACAACCTATTTAGCTCAACCCCTTCAGCAAAAACAATGAGAAACTTTCGGGTTTAGAACTTTGGTATATGGAGACAATTTCCACAACATAAAGTTAAAACTAAGGCGTTTACGAAACATTTGCAGAAATGCATAAGCGCTAAATTCCAAATGCTTTGTATTTTAGCCATTCCCCCAAACAAGAACCAGTTCACACAACCTCTTGAAAGAGGGTGGAT
>NW_015323248.1:0-236 GCF_001447785.1 Gekko japonicus
ATTCTCAGCCTAGCCTACCTTGCAGGGTTACTGTGAAGCTAAAAAGGGAGAGCGGAGAATGATATAAGCAGTTTTGGTTCCCCACTGGGAGAAAGGCAGGTTATAAATGAAATCAAATAAATAAATCTAATCTGGTAAACTGGAGTTATAGGGGTATGAAAGACCCCAGAGACCTACATGCATTTGCCTTCCTGTTCTATTTATTTCTTGGTTCTAGGAATGCCCCTGCCATCTGA
>NW_015323249.1:0-236 GCF_001447785.1 Gekko japonicus
ACGGCCAATCTACCATACCCTAGCATGAGCAGGTCTTAACAGCGTCACCTAAAAAATTTGCTTAAAATACACTATTCTTTTTTTAAAATTTTGTAACATCATGCCTGATGAAGAGTTCTAGTGAACTTGCAAGCTTACACACAGTTATGTGTCATTGGGTTGGTCCTACTATGGATGATGTTCTTGGCTTTTTAGATGGGAGTAAAACATGCCTAGGGCTGCGGTGGCTTAGAGGT
>NW_015323250.1:0-236 GCF_001447785.1 Gekko japonicus
GCAGCAATTACCTGCAAAGGAAAGTGGTGTGAGAAATAGATGACATTAGAAAAAATTCGCAAGAATTTTATGTAAATTTCATTGGAAAATGGGTAAAATGAATTTGTTTATTCTTGTAGTTTTAGAAAGACTTGACTGAATCAGAACAACAATAAAGATGTTTAATATCCATCTGAGGAAAACTAGTCTGACATAACTAGATTTTGCAATCAGGCCCAGATTCAAATCATCAATGG
>NW_015323251.1:0-236 GCF_001447785.1 Gekko japonicus
CACACACACACACACACACACAGTGTGGTCTGAACTTGCTAAAACACAGAGAGAAAGAGGTCTGTGGCTCTTAGTGTATAGCTCAATAAATATGCCAGTCTAGTGTGCTGTTGCAGTGAAAAGGCAAACTCTATGCCAGGGATTGTTAGGAAAGTAATTGAAAATTAAAACAGCCAATATTACAGTGCTCCTTATAGATCTATGATACGGCCTCATTTGGACTACTGTGTGCAGTT
>NW_015323252.1:0-236 GCF_001447785.1 Gekko japonicus
CTGCTGTTGGGTGTGGCCTATTCTGCTAAGCCCTGACCACCCCGTTTTACGAGGTGTGGGGAGGTGGGGGCTGTCAGTTGCTACACCAGGCCTTGCATCGGTGTGTGTGTGTGTCTGTGGCAGATCAGAGGGGCCGGCCTCATGGGCCACACCCAGCAGAGGAGCTGCGGAGAAAGAGAGCAGGGGGAAGCGAGAGCTCACGTTCACCTCCCGTCCACACCCGGGGTTCCCAGAAG
>NW_015323253.1:0-236 GCF_001447785.1 Gekko japonicus
CCATATACTTAAGAAGAGCAACCTGAAGGAGGCGTGATAGTGTAGGAGGTTGAGGAAAGGGTAGAGGGGGCTGGGAATTAAGGCAGGATGAGGCTAAACTGGGAGGGCGCTCTAAGTAAACCTCTGCAGGGCATATGGTGAGAAGGGACTACATGCCATGGGAAGAAACAGGGAAGATTAATAGAGAGATTGAATGATATACATGGGGGCCAAAGGAAGCAGGATAAGGTAAGCAG
>NW_015323254.1:0-236 GCF_001447785.1 Gekko japonicus
GGGAAAGGGAGTGTGTGTGACTGGCCCATTGTCAATTAGCAAACTTCCACATCAGAGCGGGAATTCGAACCTGGGCCTCCTCCTAGATCCTTGTCCAGGACTCTAAATGCTACACCATGCTGGCTCAGTGCAAGGAGAGTTCTGTAGCACTCTAAGGAGCCCCCTAATCTGAACTAGATCAGGAGACCCTTACGGAGGTGGTCTTTAAAAAAGCTGTGGGGCTCCTCGACCCTTCT
>NW_015323255.1:0-236 GCF_001447785.1 Gekko japonicus
GCAGGATGAGAAACGTGTTAGAGAAGGCAGAAATGCCTGTTAAGTAATAACCACCTCACCATGTCTCATATTTTATTTAAAATATTACATGCCCACCTTTCTCCTAAGCCTTTTAGGAAACAGGGCAAGTAACAACAATAAAATAAACATTAAAAACAACAGAAATAAAAACATTAAAAATGCCTTTTGCCCCTTACTCAGGGGTATTTCCCCTTTCCTCAAGTTCCGGCTGTCCC
>NW_015323256.1:0-236 GCF_001447785.1 Gekko japonicus
AATTCCAGTCATTCCAGAATTTGGCAGTAGCCATGTCCTGCAGAGCCGGCTTACAGATCTGAGGCCATGAGGAACCTGGCAAAGTCCTTGTTCGCATGCATCCTTCTGTGTGCTTGGTATCTTTATCCAATCGGACAAGATTTATGCTTTTAAGTGAACTGTCTAATTTTAGAACACTTTATTCCGGCTCTTTCTTTCTAAGAGTAATATTTTTCAGTGATCTAAGGGTGACAAGG
>NW_015323257.1:0-236 GCF_001447785.1 Gekko japonicus
CCCCGCTGGTGGCCAGGAGGGACCCGACAGCCCTGCTCTGGAAAGAGCCGGAATGCCACTGGGGCTGTCTGGGACTTCTCTTGGAGCTCCTTCGCTTCAAGTGGGCATGCTTAAAACTGGGAGCAGGGCTCAATGCAGACTGAAAGGCTGTGGAAACTGCCACCGCTAAGACACTTTTCACAAGAATGAATTGCATAAATAATGACGTACAGCCAGAGCTGCTGCACTTTCCTCCT
>NW_015323258.1:0-236 GCF_001447785.1 Gekko japonicus
CCCCACTGAGAACTCCACATCCTCCTCTTTCTCTGCAGAGTGGCAAGATGAGCTCTCCGACAACCAGTCGGAGTATTCTATTGGCTCCGAAGATGAGGACGAAGACTTTGAGGAAAGGCCGGAAGGTCAGAGTGAGTCTGGGGTTTATTACTCTCTTGATGGCTTGAGCCCAGGCTGTAGAGTTTCAGGAAGCACAAGGCTGTTCTCCCAGTTTGGTGTAGTGGTGTAGAGCCAGT
>NW_015323259.1:0-236 GCF_001447785.1 Gekko japonicus
GAGCCTGCCTCAGCAGGGAGGGCGGGAAACAAATCAAATCAAATCAATCCATTGATAAAATAATCTGCTTTGCTTACATTTAGTACTTGAAAAATTCCAAACTGTTTGTTGAGAGCAAGCTGAATTTTGCAGTTCATTATGCCAGCTGGGCATATTTGCATATATTTGCAAATTGTGCATGGTTTTATGCCATTTCTGCTGATCACAGGAAAGGGCCGTGCATGAGGCAAGGCACT
>NW_015323260.1:0-236 GCF_001447785.1 Gekko japonicus
AATGAGTTCGACACCCCTGCTGTAGAGTTATTGACCAGATTCCACAAGACACTCTATCTCCTTTCACTGTCAGTTTCCACCTCTTCTTTGCTAAGTGGGGATGGACGCCTCTGTGCAGAACCTAACTGGGGGCAGGAAAATAACCCCCCCACACACACATGTGCTGATTCTCGCAAGTGCTCCTTTCCTGGCACAGAGGAACGCTTTGGGGCAGGAGGAGTCCCCCTACCACTGCC
>NW_015323261.1:0-236 GCF_001447785.1 Gekko japonicus
TGAGGTCTCTCCCCGCCCCGAACCCCACCATCCCCATGTTCCACCCCCAAATTTCCATGAATTTCAAGTTGGGAACCATCTGTGAGGTAGATCCAGCTAAGTACCATCTTCATTGGTACTCAAGCAGGCTCCAATCCCACATTCTTCATCTTCTTATTAAAATTATCTGGACAATTACACATAATAGGCGAAGAAGTCTGATATACAAAGCAGAAGAAAAGAGCAAGAGTCCAGGA
>NW_015323262.1:0-236 GCF_001447785.1 Gekko japonicus
AAGAGAGGTGTAGCCACATATGTGAAAGAATATTTGAAACCTAAATTAGAATTTATAATGGAAGAGGGAAGAGGAATAGCACTTTCAATTGAAAGGCAAGGAAAGAGAACACTGATTGTGAATATTTATGCCCCAAACCAAAATCAAGCACGGTTCTTCAAAAAAATTCAAGAAAAAATGATAGGGATGAGTTTTGAAGACATCTGTATAGTAGGAGACTACAACTCGGTGTATGA
>NW_015323263.1:0-236 GCF_001447785.1 Gekko japonicus
TGTTCCGAAGGGCTCTGCCCCTGCTCACCCTACTCACCAGGCCCATAGTTCTTTGTGCTCACCATGTCTGACAGGCTTTTGAATAGCAAAGGAGCAATGAAGCCTTCTGCCTAAAGGCTGAAGGACCAGCAAGAGCGGTCTCTTTTTCTTGGTGAGCTGTAGGTAAAACTAGATTCATAACCAATG
This sequence comes from Gekko japonicus, assembly GCF_001447785.1. Classification (NCBI taxonomy): domain Eukaryota; kingdom Metazoa; phylum Chordata; class Lepidosauria; order Squamata; family Gekkonidae; genus Gekko; species Gekko japonicus. The sequence goes on from NW_015323263.1 coordinate 187, forward strand.
CCATACCCTGCCTTTCTCCCCAGTGGGGGATGGACTGATGTCATTCTTCT
>NW_015323264.1:0-236 GCF_001447785.1 Gekko japonicus
TGGCTCCGCCTCCGGTGGCAGCCATTTTGCGACTCTGCCAACCACACTGTGCCAAAATTTTATAGGTGGCCACAGGATGAAAAGAGTTAGGAACCCCTGCCTTAAGATATATGCATACTTAAATGCACAGCTTTGTTGTTCAAAATGCTTACAAGTATAGACCTTTAGAAGACTGGGGCCTGCTGATAAGTATTTCAGAGGAAAAGTCACAAGTTATACATGTATGCATTCTTCAT
>NW_015323265.1:0-236 GCF_001447785.1 Gekko japonicus
AAGGCCCCCTCCCCAAAAATCCCTAGCTATGGGGCCGATTGGACTCTAGCTCTTTTTTATTCGCCGACTGGGAAGGCTTGAAAAGAAACCGCCATTCGTCTGAACTCCGTAAGCTTGCCCATAATTTTATACGGGCTTAAAAAGAGGGGATTTGATGTGGACAGGAACACAGCCTCTTTTACTGCCATCTCCATTTGAGAGCATTTATAGAATGAGCAGCCAGACTCTGAAGAAGA
>NW_015323266.1:0-236 GCF_001447785.1 Gekko japonicus
GAATATGAACTTTGGCAGGATAAACGATTTTACTAGGTTGAATCGTTCTATCCAATTTATGTTAAGTTTGTTCCACTTGTGTATCGTATTGAGTAGTTCTGTGTACATTTTGTGATGATTTAGAGTTACTAATTCTTCTTGAGCTAGAGGAATATGAATGCCTAAGTACGTTAGGGCTTTGGTTACCCATTGGAATTTATATTCTGTGCATATCCAGGACTTCTCTGACTCTGGTA
>NW_015323267.1:0-236 GCF_001447785.1 Gekko japonicus
GCTCGACCACTGAGCCATGGCCCCTCCCCATAGCCCACTCTTATTTTTCTCCTGCCCCACAGGGGTGCTGGCAACCTTAGTAATAGGATTTATGGGGGGCTGCCCTAGAATGTGATTTGGAAACTTTTGCTGTTACCGAATGCAGCAGCAGGACTTTTTAAAGTGTGGACGCATAAGACACTACTCTGAAAGCAGCTAGCTGGGTTTTCTTGAGGCTCCATGGCCAAGCCCAAGTT
>NW_015323268.1:0-236 GCF_001447785.1 Gekko japonicus
AATTATTTCCTTTGGGAGATGAAAAACATGCTGAGAAGGACCAAGGAGACAAATGGCTTCATCATGGCGAGTCAAGGAATGTGCCATTAAACAAAGCACACTGTTTGTCATTAAAGCTCTAATGCTCATTCAGCATAGCTAATCCTCTATAGAGGATGATGTAGAGGATGAAGAGGTGTGCAGGATGCTACTTATCTAGCTTATTCTGGCTGGCCTTTGAGCCAGATAAAAATTCC
>NW_015323269.1:0-236 GCF_001447785.1 Gekko japonicus
AAAATACCAGAAACTTGGAATGAAGCTCCAGTAACTTTGATATACAAAGTACAGGTGAGAAAGAAATTTATACAAAGCAACAAGCAAAGGTCACTGTCAATGGAGATTTATTACAAAGTATTGCAATACAGAAAGGGACTAGACAAGGATACCCAGTTTTACGTTATTTATATTTGTGCTTGAAATATAGAATGATATGATTAGAGAATATGATTAGAGAAGATACCTACATTAAG
>NW_015323270.1:0-236 GCF_001447785.1 Gekko japonicus
ACACTTCTTTGGACTAGTTAGTGCTAAAACTAGGTTTGGGACAAGAGAACTGCATATTGCCCCTTGCAAGGCAGGGTCCCCTGCATTTGTAACTGTCTTACTTGTGGTGGTTCAAGGTTCATTTTGGTGTGTAGAGCTCTGTAAGAATCATGGATATCTGTGGCTGAATTAGCAAATAAGGAACTGGAAACCAACTTCAAGCTCATATCTGTAATGTCCCCCTTTGGCTGTGGGTT
>NW_015323271.1:0-236 GCF_001447785.1 Gekko japonicus
CTCAGTCCTAGTTCCTTTCCTTACTACAGCCCCACCACGCCTTGGTCCTACCTGGCTTTTGCCCACACTGGTCCTGTGACTGCCAGCATTACCTTTTTGGGTAGTTAAAAGTGAATCCCTTGTCTCGTTTTTCCCTGGTGGGAAAGCGGGTTGCATCCAACCCTAACTTTATACATTCCAAAACTTAAAATTTGTTCAGTATTAGGTGATGTCATGATCTGAGCTGTGCCACCAGA
>NW_015323272.1:0-236 GCF_001447785.1 Gekko japonicus
CCCCTTTTCAGGAGATCCTAAGCAATGTGAAAAACGCAATGGTTGACAGGGTCAGGCCATCTCCTGGCCATAGCCATGGGGGCCCAAGTGTCTCAGGTGCACACAGCCCCCATGGCAGCAACCTCACCGACCCTTCTGGATGTCAGAGGCCACCATGAGCCCAGCAGCTGGGCCACAGGCATGTGTCCACAGACCTGACTGAGCCAGATTTATTTATTTATTGTCTTTACTGTTTT
>NW_015323273.1:0-236 GCF_001447785.1 Gekko japonicus
TCACTGAGCCCCAGGGTGGTGGCCTTGGAACCCTAGGTGCAAATTCCACCTCTTGCGTTTGACAGCAGAGCAGCGTTGCCACAGATTTTGTGGTGCCCCCTATAGATTATCACATGGCCTACAATATGATGGCAGTTTTATTTCGTTTCAACGTAAAAATCATCTGAATTCATGAGGATCCATGTCGATCCGACTTTTACCTTTTTCCGAATTTTTGCTCACAAGACCCCACAGCT
>NW_015323274.1:0-236 GCF_001447785.1 Gekko japonicus
GAAGGAGTGTTGGCAGTGAGAGTAATAAAAATCCAATCTTTCCAGAGATGAGCCAGTGTGAAAAGAAATGAATTGTTTGCATTGTGGAGGGAAGTCGCCTTTCTTACTAACAGTGTGTTTCCTCAGAGAGGTTTGGAATTTAGATATGTAACTGTCTATGGCTGGGTATTTGACATAAATGAAGAACGGAAGAAACCTTCCTGCTGGATCACTGAGGTATAGGGAAATTTGCTGGA
>NW_015323275.1:0-236 GCF_001447785.1 Gekko japonicus
TCGATTTCTTCCAGGCGGTCCTCACTTGGACCCCTGTAAGGTTCGCTGAGCCCGGGGCCCGATCCTCTCCCGGGATCTTCCGCCCAGTAATCATCGACCTCCCCTCGGTAACGTCCGCGTCTCTGCTCCCGCTCACTCAGGCTGTCCCGGAGGCTGCTCCCTCAATAGGAATAAGTCTCCCGCGTGCCTTGGGTATCAAACATAGTCCAGTCTTCGTTGGCCTGCACCTGGTTCCT
>NW_015323276.1:0-236 GCF_001447785.1 Gekko japonicus
GATTCTGACATACATTGCCAATTCAGGAAGGGCAGCATTTATTGTGATTGTTTTCTGAGGAAAAACCGTTTAGACGAACACCCGAGAGAGGCCCAGCTTTACGCTGAGGATTGCTTCACAGCATTGTCTCCCAAGGGTGTGCTGTTGTCGGATTCGTAATTCTAACTGGTCTGAATAGCTTAAGGCTCTGTCGTCTGGGAGAGGGTCATGGCTCAGTGGAAGAGCATTTGCTGTGC
>NW_015323277.1:0-236 GCF_001447785.1 Gekko japonicus
TCTTCTCCTCCTTCATCTAAACAAACTTTTGAAATGTTTTACTTTTGTTAATTTACAAAACCATTTTTTTCTGCATACATAAAGATCCATACCTTGTCTGTAATTAGTACTTTTGCTACTTTAACATCCATGTGGCAGTCACTGTTTACTACCAATATCATGATAGTTTATTTGCATTTGATTTCATTGTGGTTTAGTGCTATTATCTGGGGCAGTGGTCGGCAAACTGCGGCTCC
>NW_015323278.1:0-236 GCF_001447785.1 Gekko japonicus
CTCCGACCACGCTGCGTCGTCCTGTCACCGCAATCCATTCCCCCTTGTGCAAACTTAACATGTCTCGCCCCCCTTTTTTTCAGTGTTATTTGTTGATTAGTAAATTAACACTGTATACTGATGGCCAAACTAAACCTGACACAGGAAATCTGTGAACAGAACTTCCTCCATCCCTTCAACTTGGGCTCTAAGCAGACTGGATACTTCTAGAAGAGACTGAATCAGGACCAAAAAAA
>NW_015323279.1:0-236 GCF_001447785.1 Gekko japonicus
TCTCTGAGCAAGCTGGCTTTCCACCCACCGTCTTGAAAATAACCTGTCCGGAATAAGTGCGTATTTCTTGTTGGCTATATTGCAGTGGGGGTGGAGTGGATCCCAGGAATCCACTGATGGCGTCGACTCCCCCCGTTGCAGGGAGACAGAGGGAAAGCTCCCGGAGTCCAGGGGAAGGGCGCAGGGGCGGAGGACTGGGGGGATCCGACGACCCACAGAACCTACCAGAAAGGTTG
>NW_015323280.1:0-236 GCF_001447785.1 Gekko japonicus
TTTTCCATTGCTTCTTTTAAAATGCTTTGACGGGTTCTACCATCAGCAAATTGTACAAGGATATCCCTCGGCCCCTTCCGTTTTGGATTGACAGGGGCGCCCAGCCGGAAAGCTTTAAGGATTAAAGGTCTGTCTTCTACGCCTAGGTGAAAGGCTTTAGCCAGCCATGACCCCATAAAAATTATTAAGTCTGTGTTCCCTTCTTCGCCCTCCGGGACCCCACGAAATTTCAAATT
>NW_015323281.1:0-236 GCF_001447785.1 Gekko japonicus
TCACAGGGACATACCTCGCTTATTTTTAAGGCTCTATTAACTAACTTAGGTATTGAGGAAGGTTCATGTAGTGTTAGCAAATGCAGTACAGAATGCTCCTGCCAGTTCTTTATTATTAGCAATATAAAAGTATATAAAATATAAAAGAAACCAACTAGTTTTCTGCTGGAGTGATTAGGCTTATTCAGTAACATCATTAATGGCTTCATATTCTTTGTTGTTTTTGTTGTTCAGTC
>NW_015323282.1:0-236 GCF_001447785.1 Gekko japonicus
CCCCCCCCCCGCACCCATCCGAGGGCCCTGAGGGGCTTTGCTTTGGCATTGAGAAGGTGCGTGAGGAGAGGACGCAACCGAGCAAAGGGAGTTCTGTGCACCAGCAGTGCCACTTCCACAATATGCTCCTGGTGAGGAGCTCAGCTCGTCCGAACAGGCAGTAGGAATATTCCCAAAGCCTAAGAAGTGAGTTACCCTCAGCAGTCTTCGGTTTAAAAACACTTGATGCTGGAAAA
>NW_015323283.1:0-236 GCF_001447785.1 Gekko japonicus
AACTGAGCATTACCCAGCCTCCCTTGCAGGGCTGTTGTGAGGATAATTGAAAATACCTTCACTTTATAGTATTTTTTTCAGTTTTTAAAAATGGGTTATGTGGGATTATCTTGGTGTTTTTCCTTACTGGTGTTACTCTGTTCAGTGTTGGGCATCTCAAGTGATCATTTAGTCTTGACTGTTTTGCAAAGTGCAACCCCTTGAGATCTCTAGTCTGACCCTTTCCCACATCAGTA
>NW_015323284.1:0-236 GCF_001447785.1 Gekko japonicus
ATGAGATATCCAGGCAGCAGTATTGGACAGGTAGTTGGAGATGCAGGATTGGATGGAGAACAAGAGAACATTCAGGAGTGTCATAAGAACAAACGTGGTACTGAAAGTCATCCGCTTAGATGAGATCACCTTGAAACAGTTGAGAACCTAGATGGTTCATTGTAATTCCTTATTTTGGGCTACAGTAGGCTCAGTTATCACTCCAGTATCACTATATCTAATAGCGAAGGCACCCC
>NW_015323285.1:0-236 GCF_001447785.1 Gekko japonicus
CAACTGAGCCAAATGGACCAATAGTCTGACTCAGGATAAGGCAGGCATACGAAGAGCACAAAGAAGTTGGAGAAGGGGATGCGTAACCCCTTCGGCATAACTACTCAGTTCCAGATTGCACACCTTTCCTTTCCTTTTTCCATCTGTGAGGATCCCAATAAATCATTAATTCATTACAGTCATAGACCAGCAGAATAAATCATATATTAGCAAAATATTTACAGGAAACTACTAAC
>NW_015323286.1:0-236 GCF_001447785.1 Gekko japonicus
ACCGGTTTGCTGACCAGATTGTGGAATGGCAGGTAAAGGTCAGGCTTAAAGAACGGGTGGCAGATTGAAACTCGTTCCTCCCGGCAGAACAGAGGGGGAAACGTTGTCGCCTGACACCACACGACACGAGAGCAGTCTCAAATATATTAGTGTACAGCCGGAAGGGGAAAACTGTTACAAATGTGACCCATCACGGGGCTTAGCGTACTAATGTCAGAAGGTCCCTCCCCCCTCCC
>NW_015323287.1:0-236 GCF_001447785.1 Gekko japonicus
CTATTGCAGATCTAATTAATTCTGATTCTAATTGCTGGTTCAAAATGGAACATTATTTGGTCCTGGGCAAGAGCTGACTTCCTGACCCTTCTAGAGATTAAACTGAATTATCTAGGGATGATCTTTTTAAGAAGGGGTGCTGCTGGATTAGACTAAGGCCCCTTTGGCCCAGCATTCTGTTTCCAACAGTGACTAGCCAGATCACTCTGGGAAGCTCACAGACATTGCAGGCGACT
>NW_015323288.1:0-236 GCF_001447785.1 Gekko japonicus
CAGGGCTGACCCTGCTTAGCTTCCGAGGGTCTGAAAAGATCGGGCTCGCCCAGGCCATCCGGGTCAGGTCCAAGATAAAATTACCTAGCATATTTATCCGCTTCTAGACGGTTATATTCTTGCATGGCAGCATTTAACAATGCCTTGTCTGTAAGAAGGTCCTCCTGCTCCTGGGCATTTCTCTGCACTGGGAAAGAGAGAGGGAAGAGTGGGGTCAGGAGACTCATGCAGAAAGG
>NW_015323289.1:0-236 GCF_001447785.1 Gekko japonicus
CAAGGCCACTGGAGGAAACATTTAGTAGATGTTATTTCCACAACATTCCATGACCTTAGCTGCCAGCGTTCACTCATGGAGAAGGGTCTGAAAATCGTACACAATCATAGACGTAACTCTGCCATCCATTGGTCCATCTTGAACAATAGCATCTACTCTGATTAGAAACAGTTCTGCAGGGTCTCAGACAGAGAATGATCTTGCTGGGTGCAGGCTTCCTCTTCATCTGGAGTTGC
>NW_015323290.1:0-236 GCF_001447785.1 Gekko japonicus
AGTACCACATCTGACAAAGACCTTCAAGGCGTCGGGCTCCGCAAAGTAGACTTGTTCTCCCCACTTGATCCCCGTCCAGAGGTCGTAGATCTGGGCCGCTATGTGGCTGAGCGGAAGGTAGCTGACGATCGTCTCCTGCTGGACTTCGGCCGGCTGCATGTCGCCTGCTCGGCTGGCGTGCGCGGAGGTCCACGTTATCTGAACGGGGGAACGCAGAGGAGTTAAAAAGAAGAAGA
>NW_015323291.1:0-236 GCF_001447785.1 Gekko japonicus
AAAAATGGCTAATTTTTCTTCTATTGTTTTGCATTTGCCTTGGTAACAGAGATTAACATGGTGCTGGAAAGCTCATTAAGCATTCCCGGAATTCTTTTTTGCTAATTTGTCCAAAAAATATAATACATGAGATAATTTTGCAGGAGGGGGGAAAGTGAAGTGATGCTAAACTCTTACTAATTAAACCAGAACTATCAAGAAAGACAAAACTACATGCAGGGGGTTATAGCCTATCA
>NW_015323292.1:0-236 GCF_001447785.1 Gekko japonicus
TTTGGGGGGAACTCAGGTGTTCTGATCATTTCATTCCCATCAGGCTCTGCATACTACCTCTTCAGTTTCCCATGTTGTTCCCCTTGTTCATACAATGAAGAGACAAAATTAGACTTGAGTTCATGCCCCACTTCTGCCACTCCACCCTCACGAGGTGCAAGCTGCTACCCCTCAGTTTCAGCTTCCAGCCTTCAAAATGGGAACAAGAGACACCTACGATACAGAGCTGCTATGAA
>NW_015323293.1:0-236 GCF_001447785.1 Gekko japonicus
CTTCCTCATTCGGCTCCTCGTGCTCGGCCAGGACGGAGGTCGGAGCCGGGAGTGAGAGAGGGCTGGTGCGCGTGGGGCTTAGGCAGGGAGCTCCGGAGCAGCGTAGCTCGGGCCAGGCGGTGGCGGCGAGTTCAGCAGCTGCGGGAAGGCTGGGCAGAAGAGCTCCGACGCGGACGGGGAGGCGACGAGGGAGCGGCGCGTTGCTGCGGCGAGGCCGGGCGCTAGGCGCGGCTTCG
>NW_015323294.1:0-236 GCF_001447785.1 Gekko japonicus
CAGAGGCTCTACCATCGAGCCATGGCCCCTCTCAAAATCTGTCCTGGTAAAAACTATTGTTATTATTCATGGTGATCGCGCTGTTCTGTTGTCCATTATTAAACAGACTGGAATTGTCTACTGAATTTGGGTATCTGCTTTCAGTGGATGAACAGCAGTATACCATCAACTTTGCAGATTGTTCTCACTTGTTTGTTTATTTAAAATAGATAATGAGGAATTTCAGACAGACAATA
>NW_015323295.1:0-236 GCF_001447785.1 Gekko japonicus
AACAGGAAAGATGGATAAGAATTCTGAGTTACAGATGACCAGGTTTAGAATTAACACAACTGCTAATTACTAACTTCACCTATAAAGAAGAGCACTTTTGATATGAAGGATATTCCACTAAGAGCAGAACACAAAACATTCTATACTGTGGCATCGCTTTGATACTCTTGCAACCAAAATGTGCTGAATGGCAAAGAATAAGCACATCTGGAACAATTACATGCTATAAAGTTGCT
>NW_015323296.1:0-236 GCF_001447785.1 Gekko japonicus
TCCAGATTCAGGCCAACACCCAGGGAAAAATCTCTCTTCTGTATCTGTTTTTATACTGCCTCCAACCGACATGAAAGGCAGGATACAGATGGTTTGATAAATAAGTAAAATCTGAGGTGGGAGTGAGAAAAGGGTCAAAATTAGATTTGTTACAGCCCAACGGCCTCCCCCCACTAACAGATGTCTGGGAAAAGAAGATCTCCTATTCAATATGTAGGCGGGGGGGGGGGGGGGGG
>NW_015323297.1:0-236 GCF_001447785.1 Gekko japonicus
TATCACAGATGAAACCCCTCCCCAAACACCTCTCTCCACAGGTACCACCCTTAAATCTCCAGTAATTTTCCAGGCCAGAGTTGGCAACCCCTACATCTGACAGCTTGAGTCCTTCTATGCTGCAGTCTCATTCAATAAGGAAAACATAACTCTTTAGATCTTGGCAGGACCAAGGACTTCACTCTGTCTACAGGGAATGGTTGGGATCTCAGTTTCCTATATGATCATTCAGTTGA
>NW_015323298.1:0-236 GCF_001447785.1 Gekko japonicus
AACATTTTAATTTTACCGCACTCCCACCAGCAGTCGGCATAATCTCCTACTTGCTCACATCCCTTCCAACAATTTGGGGATATTGAAGATGAAATATGGGAAAGTTTTTGGGGCGTTGCATATCACCTAGACATTATTTTCAAATTTTGAAATCTTATTGCCATAGATTTGGTTGTAGACCAGGTTTCATCGTCTAATGCTGAATCGCATTCCTTCTGCCATGCGTATTGATAGTG
>NW_015323299.1:0-236 GCF_001447785.1 Gekko japonicus
CTCAGTTTAGAGGGAACACTGCTCTCAGCTCTCCTTTATACTTTGCAAGCCTGATTTCAACAGCTCCACCCTATCTTCTATATTATAAACAGTCCAAAACCAGGCCTATAATTCAAGTGGGAAGGGCAGGGAGAAGACGAGGCATTTAAACTGAACAGATTTCAGTCAGCACAGGATAAAGAGGATTAAGTCTGCTATGCAAGAGTGTATTATTTATACTAAAAAAGGTAAAGGTT
>NW_015323300.1:0-236 GCF_001447785.1 Gekko japonicus
GGAAGGGTCTTTATCTGGACCCACTACCTGATTGGCTCAAAAAGCATACAACTTTTGCATATGGAGGTTACATCTCAGCCTTTGACCACCTTCTCCTTTTCCAAAGAATCTAAGAAACACAGTCGAGTAATTATCAGGTCACGTTTTACCTGATCAACACGCAGTGAAGAAGAAAAATACAAACTGACATATTACATAGAAGATGCAATTTCCAGAGTCAGATCTTGGTTTCCAAA
>NW_015323301.1:0-236 GCF_001447785.1 Gekko japonicus
GTTCCAGTGAGTACAGGGAGTGTGCGAGAAACCTCGGAAGGAACAGTCGTGCCTCATTCTTTAGGCCACCCACACAGATAGCCATTGTATGTGTTAAATGTTTCTCTGTGTCAGATATAAGATGCATGGTTTTCTCCTTCATGGTTTAAGTGTAAAATATTGTCAAGAACTTCCATCAGAAGCTCTATAAAAAGCCGTATGATGCATGGAATGAATGAATTTTATTGTTACAGCGC
>NW_015323302.1:0-236 GCF_001447785.1 Gekko japonicus
GCAGACCCCACCCCGTGGCTACAGGCCCGGGCAAGGACATCCCCTAGCTGGTCTTGTCGGAGTCCTGGGAAGCCCTGAACCATCAGCAGACCATACCAGGCTTGCCAGTATGCTCGGTGGGCCCCCAGCAGAGCGTTATGCTCCAGCAGTGAAAGCCTCTCGGTGGTCCCCGACCCGGAAGAGATCCGGCGGTCCTCAGTCGCGGCCCCGGGGCCTTTTCTGCCTTGGCCCCCACC
>NW_015323303.1:0-236 GCF_001447785.1 Gekko japonicus
GACCAGCAGTGGCCGGGTGGCAGGGAGAGATGGTAGGGGCTTGTTGAACCAGCCAAGCGCTGTGCCCCAAACTGGCCAGTCGCTGATCCCTGATCTGCAGTCTCCATGGACCGCATCAACACATGCCGCGCATCTCGCGTAGGCGTACTCCTGCGTGTGGCTGTGCCTGCCCCTGCCGAGCTTCCCGCTGCAGTCCCGGAGGCGGCTCCTGTGCCACTCCCCAGGGTAACCTGCGC
>NW_015323304.1:0-236 GCF_001447785.1 Gekko japonicus
TTTTGCAAGTCAAAATGGCCTCTGATGCTGTTGTTACAATCCAATCAGCAAATGTAATAAATATCAGCTTTTATTTCTTCAAAATTACCCAAACCACAGCATCTTCAGAACTAAAATCACTTCAGAAGCTATTACTACCTTTCACATAGCTGCCTTGGGTCTTACCCTTTGTTGCTGCTGTGAGATCCAACATCTGTCAGGCCTGAGAAATATCAGCCCCCAGTAGGGTTGCCAGG
>NW_015323305.1:0-236 GCF_001447785.1 Gekko japonicus
CTTCACCCAAATGCCTGTAGTTGGCCATTCCGATCAGCTGTGTGTGGCTTCCATGCTCCGCTCAAGAAGTGCGGGTAAAGGAGAAGGGCAGTAGGTGGGCGGGACCACCAAGCCATGTTCCTGCCCCTCCTGTTGAATCAGGGCCCAGTTACGGTTTAGCTTAATGTCTGAATACATTCCTAGTTGGTAACTGATAAATAAAATGATGGTTGTACTCAGGGGTCATTTCGTAGAAA
>NW_015323306.1:0-236 GCF_001447785.1 Gekko japonicus
GGAACCTTTACCTTTACCTTTTAGAAGATCCTTGCCCGTCTCTTCATCGAACACGTGGAAAGTGGAGCCTTGGTGGTGCACGTGTAAGCTTTCCGATGGCAGCCATCTATACCGTATGTTCTCTAATTGAAGGCGGGAGGTCGTGGGCTTTAATACACCTCTGATTTTCAACATGAAAAGTATGCAGGAGAGTGATCTCAGCTCAACCTACTTTTCCTTAGTTCAGAACAAGACAA
>NW_015323307.1:0-236 GCF_001447785.1 Gekko japonicus
ATGTCAGAATTCCAGAAGTGTCAGAATGCTGTTCAGGGAGGTCCTTAATTCCAAAAAAGGAAAAGGACAAAAGGAGATTGTGGCTCCATGGCCAAGCGTAGTCTTCACGTGCTACAGATGTCTTCCACCTTCATGCTGAGCCGACAGAACTATCTGGTTTCTTTTCATATGTGTGTGTGCGTGTGTGTACATGCGCACGCATGTGTGCACATGTGAGTGTGTGTGCATCTGGAAGT
>NW_015323308.1:0-236 GCF_001447785.1 Gekko japonicus
AGGGAAAGAAAAGCAAATTTAAAGGGACAGCAAAAGCATAGAGACATTGATTATCTATTGCAAAATATGAGGGAAATACTAGGAAAATATAACACAGTAATCCAGGTTAAAAGAAAAACAATATAGAAGGAGATTAAAAGATTAACAAAAAACAAAATAAAAACAAATAAGAGAAACACATGAAAAACAAAATAAAACAGATAAAGTAAAGGATCCAAAAGACAAGATATATTAAC
>NW_015323309.1:0-236 GCF_001447785.1 Gekko japonicus
GCCATCTAGTCCATCCCCCTGCTCAATGCGAGATCAGCCTAGAACACCCATGATCCCCTTCCCCTGGGCCCCACTTCCCACCACCAATCCGCTAGCAGGCAGGGGGACTTAGCGGCAGCAGGGACGGCCTAGCCCAGCATCTCAGTGACATCTGCTGGCGACTTGACAGCATCTTTTCCCTCACACACTGGAAGTGATGCCATTGCTTCGCTGGCAATGCGGGACACTCTGGTATT
>NW_015323310.1:0-236 GCF_001447785.1 Gekko japonicus
AACAGGATTATTATATAGGAGAGATTCTGGAAATGTCACCCAATATGCCCTTTCTCTTGGACACTGAAAGACTAGATATAGATAAGAAGCAATAATAACAATCACAGCAAAGAAATTGAAAATAGAGAGAATTCAAACTAATTCTTGTCAAATAATCACCAAGTCTAATTATTAGATAAAAAGGCATGTGAGGTCAGAATCTAAATTGTAGTTTAAGAAGGCAAGGAGGAAAAAAC
>NW_015323311.1:0-236 GCF_001447785.1 Gekko japonicus
CCCTCCCCCCGACCCACCCATACCCCGGTACTCAGTGTCTTGGAACTGACTCTGCTAGTCTCTCTGTACTGTGACTGCATTAACACACGTGCTCTTACTTGATACTCAATGTGTTCCCTTCCCTGATGCTCTGACTTTCCTTGCTGAAACCTCTTGTTGCCTATAGATACAATTTCGTCCATCCAGTACTCTCGTTTCTTGCAAATATATCTTCCCAGAACCAGAAACAATCCCTT
>NW_015323312.1:0-236 GCF_001447785.1 Gekko japonicus
CCAAAGGCACACCCAGAGACATGCACACAGAGGGAGAGGGAGGGAGAGAGCCACGCACAGCCGCCCCGGAACGCCGTCCGACCAGGCGCTCGCCCCTGCGCCCTCCGCACGTGCGGACTCCCGCGCACCCGGGCATGCGACCACTAAGCCACGCACGCTTGGCTGGACAGCTGCTCTCGCCAACACACCCACAGCCGTGACTACTGACGCCCTGCACGTGTCCCCACTCAGACACA
>NW_015323313.1:0-236 GCF_001447785.1 Gekko japonicus
CTCCAAAGCATCCATTTTCTCTAGGGGGGTTGATCTCTGTCGTCTGGGAACCAGGTAACCCTAGGAGAGAATGTGTTCGGTTTCAAAGAAAGGTCTGTAATAATCAATAGATCCTGCACCAGTGAACCCACATTACATACCAAGGACAGCAGAATTTTACAACATGGCAGTTAACGCATATGGAGCACATTTGCATTTTTTCATTTTATTTTGTAAAATGTGTTCTCTTTTGGCTA
>NW_015323314.1:0-236 GCF_001447785.1 Gekko japonicus
CTGGGACGGGGGGGGGGAGGGGGGGAAGATGATACACACAGCCGTCCGCCAGTACGGTCAAGAGTGACACCCTTATGCTGAATTCTAGTGAATTCTTGACCCTTCAAACACTCGCAAGGGAACTCAAGAGAAGGGTCCTCCTCTCTAACCGTGCTGGGAGGGAGAGGTCAACCCCTATCCCTCTGAATCGTCCAGCATGTGGAAAGGAAGGTTGAAGCGCTTGGGGCTCTTTAGCT
>NW_015323315.1:0-236 GCF_001447785.1 Gekko japonicus
GGTCTCAGAAGCTAAACAGGGTCCCTCCTAGCTGTACCACTCCAGAAGGTCAGGGCCACTACACACAGACAAGTAAGAGGAAAGGCCACTCTGCACTACTGTTTCTCAGCTTCTGAATGTGACAGAGTTGAAATAAGAATTAAGTTGAGTAATAATGTATCCAGAATCTCATCATTTGACAATCTTAGCAATTTCCCATGCATGCTGTACTGCTTCTTTGTTTTATATTAGCGATA
>NW_015323316.1:0-236 GCF_001447785.1 Gekko japonicus
ATAGATAATCTTGATTGTACTACTTTAACCTTTTGATGGGAGTTTACATCAAACATGGACATTCCTTCCACATAGGAAAGACATATAAGTCAGAATGCTACCCTTCATCGCCTTCTCCTCGACATCTTTTTTCCTAGGTGTGTTCAGGCTGCTGGTGCGGTAGTCACGTGACTGAAATGGTATAGGCCAAAAACAGATTTCCCACCTTTCTGAGAATTAATCCAGATAGACAGACA
>NW_015323317.1:0-236 GCF_001447785.1 Gekko japonicus
GACCTGGCACAGTTGGGCCAATGGATGGCTGAGCATCAGGCCCAACTATTACGCGACCTTACGCAGCAGCAGCAGCAGGCTCAGGCTGCGTTGATGCGGGATCTGCATCAGGTCGTACAGGCTATGGGCCAAGCCCCGGCCCTCGGTGCCGGGGTACCCCAGGCGGTGAAGATGCCTTGGCCGGCACTGACACGTTTGGGCCCGGACGACGATGTCGAGGCATACTTGGAGGCCTT
>NW_015323318.1:0-236 GCF_001447785.1 Gekko japonicus
TTCTTTTTCATTTTCCTTATTGCTTCTGCGATTTCATCCGCTGATATAGGTTCATTTAAAGTTCTTATTTGTTCATTGCTAAAAGTTTTTTTGTTTGTGAGGTCGAGGTATTTCTTTATCGCCTCCGGTTCTTGTTTATCTTGTCTATATAGTTTGCCATAAAATTCTTCTATTATGTTTTTAAAATCTTCAGTTTTATGCCTCTCAACTCCTTCTCTGTCTCTAAGAGTTTTTAT
>NW_015323319.1:0-236 GCF_001447785.1 Gekko japonicus
GACCTTCCAGTCTGCAATTCAGCATCTTAGCCTCTGAGCCATCACAACTCATCCAAACAGTTGAATTGTCCTTTCCTATTCTGAAGGACAATTAACCTCCTGAATTTTTTTTAAAGCATGTATTTAACCAATCCCATCATTTGGGTCAAGATTCCTCTTCTGAAATTAAACATGCCTGTGTTGACCTTTGGTGGGTGTGGGAGGTGAACACAACTTGCCACTTACATACATACATA
>NW_015323320.1:0-236 GCF_001447785.1 Gekko japonicus
TGGGGGGTGCCAGGCATCTATAATAGCATTACCAGCCTTCTGCCCTTGGTTTCTCTAAGTAAAAGTCAAGAGGAGAGAACAGGGACCTTTTGAGGCCTGTTTTGTCCTTTGATTCTTCAGGGCCAGGCACAGCAGCAACCACAGGCAAGCTGAGGTCCTCACTATAATTCAACAGCAGCCATTGAACAAGAAGCCAGCATGGTGTACTGGCTATGGTGTTGGACTAGGATCTGGGA
>NW_015323321.1:0-236 GCF_001447785.1 Gekko japonicus
GCAGGCATTGAAGAACTCTCTCAGTCCCTTGCTGAAGTCAGCTGAAGTTAATAAGTAGCAGATAGGCATAAATCCCTATATACAGGAGAAGCGGGCTGCACCAGAGACAGAGCAAAATATAAAAAAATACAGCAATGGTGTAGTGGGAAGAAAAATTAATTCAGTTGTACTCCTCCTACACATTTTGCACACGCTTCTTCAAAGGGAGCTGTGAATGAAGCCCATCATTGCCTCTG
>NW_015323322.1:0-236 GCF_001447785.1 Gekko japonicus
AAGACACTACGGTTTCAGGAATGACACATTTGTTTTCCAAATGCTCCAGCTGAGAACCATGCTCTGGACATTCCCACCAAGCGCCAGATGGCTGGCCGGTTTGCCAGTGTTTTATACAGACAAGGCAGCTTCCTCCTCTGTCATTAGGCCTCCTTCTGCATAGCCGGGAATAAACACACTTTTATAACAACCACGCTCTTTACACCGGCCATTTTGCCCACTGCACAACGTGCCTA
>NW_015323323.1:0-236 GCF_001447785.1 Gekko japonicus
CCCACCATACCCTTTCTTACTATTTTACCCTCACATTTTTAACACTATAGTTTATATCTTAATAACCCTCTAACCATATAAATTCATTACCTCATCAATTCATTCCATTTTCAGGGGGGGAAATAACTCATTTTCAGGGGGGGAAAATAAGACTCTAGTCATTTCAGTTCGTTACATTCATCGGATCATTCCATTTTCATGGGGGAGAAGTAACACATACATAACACAAATAACAT
>NW_015323324.1:0-236 GCF_001447785.1 Gekko japonicus
GCTCTGCCACTGAGCCACAGCCCCCACCTAGTAGATACAGGGCTCAGCTTAAACCAGGGAGATTGGAGTCTGATTCCCTGCTTGGGCACAAAGTGAACCGGTTGGAACTCGAACTCAGCCAGGAAAATCCCTGGTCCTCTGAGCTTGTAAGTGGAAAGTGGGTTTATAAGTTTGACAACTAAGGATACATATTTTCCCCTCTGCCACATTTACATTCAATTTTATCTCTATAAAGG
>NW_015323325.1:0-236 GCF_001447785.1 Gekko japonicus
CTTTTTAGTTGTTTTATTTACATTGTAAGCTGCCAAGTTCTATAAGGTGGAAAGGAGGCTAATAATTAAATATTTGCTTCAGTGAGAAATGAAACAAAAATGGCACGGGGGAAGACTGAAACCACTTGTCACTTTGCAGCTGCAAGAAAGATAAGGTCTTTGAGCATCTGGGAGACAAAGAACCCCCTTTGGTTAAGAGAGGCCGACTCTAATCTGGAGAACCTTGTTTGATTCCC
>NW_015323326.1:0-236 GCF_001447785.1 Gekko japonicus
CCCCGCCGCGGCTTGGCAGCCCTAGTGTGAGAGTGTTACCTGAGTTGGGTGTCCACCATTTAGCATGAAAGATTTAGGCACTTCATACCACACAGATGTCTACTTATTCCAAATATTTGATTCCAAGCAGATCTTTCCAAGCATGTAGGGGGCAACAAAAACTCTCCTGTTGTATTCTTTCTCTCCCACTCTTCTTCCACCTGAGACACAGCTGTTGATATTGATGGTAGGTAGTT
>NW_015323327.1:0-236 GCF_001447785.1 Gekko japonicus
TTTACACAGCCCAAGGTTCTCTCATTCGTCACTCCTGTCTCTTATCAACTCCTTAGTGTCCCCTATGGCACAGCGTCTATCATTCTGAAAAGAAACCGGGCAGGATTTCTTTGAGGCTTTCCTAATTAGCTCAAAATATGTGGTTCTGTACAACAAAGAACATTCTTGAATGTTTCCGAAAAGGAGAACAGGCTGGAGTTCTAAACCAGGGACGTAACAATACCTGGGCCACCTTT
>NW_015323328.1:0-236 GCF_001447785.1 Gekko japonicus
GGGCCCTTTTGGCCGTGGCCCCCAAGACTCTGGAACGAGCGTCCTGCAGAGATGTGTCATCGTGACCGCGTCTCAGAGATATTAGAGGTTCCATAAGGCCCACCCACTTTGAGCAAGCCTTTCACAATGGAATCCGGTGATGCCGGATGGAAGGAGTTTTTGCTGTGTTTTCATCTTAATCGTTTTAGTGCTGAGGGGTGCTTTTCTTGTTAGGGCTGCGGTGGCTCAAGTGGTTA
>NW_015323329.1:0-236 GCF_001447785.1 Gekko japonicus
CAAAATGGCCAGTTGTATTTCAGTTCTTATTTGAACCAATGATACTCACTCAGTGCTTTGGGAGCTACATGTGGCTCTTTGACACACTACCTGTTGAGCACTGTTCCCAATGTGGCACCCACTTTTTCTTCCACAAAAATGCCTGTAGAGCTTGTGGTAGGCAGGTGGTTTCCACCTTAAAACAGCTGTCACAGTACACACTGGAGGATGTGCTGAGGGCCTTTTGCCAGGGAAAG
>NW_015323330.1:0-236 GCF_001447785.1 Gekko japonicus
CACAAATTTTCTTGATTTTTGGTAGTCTGACCCCTCCCACATGAGAAGAGAGTGTAGGTTTATTTTGGAATAGGCAAGAGCTGGCAGAAACGGCTATGACTGGTACATTGTTCATGTAGTAAGCATTGTGAATACTGCAAAAAATAATAATAAGCACAAGATTCTAGTACTCTGTCCTTCAAAGGTAAACAAGAGTCATACCCATACAGCCTCAAAGACAAAACATACTTTTAAAA
>NW_015323331.1:0-236 GCF_001447785.1 Gekko japonicus
GTTCTTGGGAGGAGCCGAATAGAACCACACATACGCGGTTAGCAGTCAGTTTGCCCACAAAATGGTACTAAATTTAGGTAACGCTTGAGAAGAGACTTCCTAAGCCCAGAGACTGCCAACTTCCAGCCCAATGAAGAGTGCAGGAGAACTTGAAAGGCTGCACAATGAGTTGTGTTAGTTTGGCCTGTCTTGATAAAAAGGTATTGTTTGGCTTCTGTTTGTGGATTTTCCTAAGC
>NW_015323332.1:0-236 GCF_001447785.1 Gekko japonicus
GTTCTAGACCATCACGGGACACTTAACATTTGAATTGCATTCATGGTCAGCAATTGCAAGGCAATATTGGGAGCCCATCTTTGTCTTCCACCCTGGCATAGCTAATTGCTTTTGTCCTGGTGACACACCCTGATTTCTCCCCAAAAGTCTTCCTTGGAAGCATTTGCTGTGGTCCATGCTGCAAGATCCATCTTAAGACACAAAACATGGTGATTGCTGTCCGTGCTCAGTGCTTG
>NW_015323333.1:0-236 GCF_001447785.1 Gekko japonicus
GATACCTTGTCTGCTGTGGTTAACATCCTAACCTGCTGGCACACACTGGGGCTGCCTGCCCTCCCCGTGGCGAAAATCAAAAAGGGGAAACACGGCAATAAGATGCTAACTATTTAGTACATTTTCTAATTCATTACTGTTATATATTTTACAATATTTTGACACAGGGTTATCGTGTGTACAATAAAGTTGGAACCCAGACTCTACAAAGAAAACCATTCTAATTAATTCCATGC
>NW_015323334.1:0-236 GCF_001447785.1 Gekko japonicus
AAGAATGTTGAGTAGGCAAAATTACTCTTTGAGTGACTTTTGCCTGTCCTGAATATGTGTCCATGAGTTTTAATGGGTGATCCCCTCAAGTTCTAATGTTGTCAGACAGGGAGAAAAATGTTCTCTATATCCACTTTCTGTATTGTATAATGTCCCCATTAGATGTTTTTTCCTCTAAACTGATGAGTCCCTCATGGGAAAAGCAATCCAATCATCTTGGTTGCCCTCCTCTGCCA
>NW_015323335.1:0-236 GCF_001447785.1 Gekko japonicus
GGGCTGATCCTGTGTCATGCCCTTCTTAAAATTTATGCTTTTTTAAAGTTCCTGGGTAATCTGTGACCTTTCTAAAGGTCTGCTTTGTTATTAGTATTTATGTTTATTAATCTTGTTCAAAATAATATTGTCAGGTTTATAAAATATGCATCCTTCAGTCAGAGCAAGTACTCCACTGAAATTACTATTTCCTAGTAAAATCTGTTAAGAAACCTTTTGGTCTTTTTTAACTGCAA
>NW_015323336.1:0-236 GCF_001447785.1 Gekko japonicus
AAAAAGATACTCAGTGTTTACTCACCTTCCTAGCATACATATGGACTCACTTAAAACATAAATTGCAAAATACATCAGGTCCCCCCTCCCTCAAGAGCAGGGGGTGCATTTGGGGCTGCTGTGGGAGGGTGGAGGCAGGAAAACTCTGCTCCACAGTTAGAAAATCTTACCTTCTGCCCACAGAAATTTCCAGCTTCCGTTCTAGGTTCTTTTGTTGTGGAGATATGCCTTTTCCC
>NW_015323337.1:0-236 GCF_001447785.1 Gekko japonicus
CTGCTACAAAAAGAGCCCTGCGTGATGTGTCCAAAGGTGGCACAAGACTCCTGCTGATTTTTGTTGCGCCAGACTGTCAGTGGCTGCCCACCCCCCACCCCAGTTGAGATTGTAAGATGCTGTCTGGAGAGATAATGGGTCTTTTTCAGCCCCTATCTTCAGTACAAAGACCACAGTACTTCGAGAACTGCTGAAAGGACAGTCAAAAATCTAAATTCTATATTACAACCATTATT
>NW_015323338.1:0-236 GCF_001447785.1 Gekko japonicus
AAAAAAAAAAAGCACTTCCATCATAGGCCATTTCCTGGTCATACACAGAGCTCAAAACCTCGAGGATGGCAAGCTTTGTGTAACTTTCTGCAATTTAAGAACACGGAATGAGCAGCAGTTAGAGCTGCATGAAATCTGTGGCTTCCATCCTGTTTCAGATAAAATATATACTTTGCCTCCAGTATAAAGGATAAGGTAGCAAGTGAGGTGAAAGGCCTCGGCCTGAGACCCTGGAG
>NW_015323339.1:0-236 GCF_001447785.1 Gekko japonicus
TTCATGATAGCCATTTTGTCTGAAAGGGGCAGCATGTGTATTTTCAAGTTCACTTCATGAAAACATGCACTGAGGCCAAAAATATATGCATTGCCCCTTCCGGCAATCATTTTCAAGAGGATCTATGTGTATAGGGAACTCTCCCTGTACACATGGTATGACATAATAATTGCAAAGGGCATATAGTAAACTGGTCCCTGTGTGAATGAAGACTCCTGCAAAACAAGGCCATTCAC
>NW_015323340.1:0-236 GCF_001447785.1 Gekko japonicus
GGAAGATGTATCGGTTGGAAAACTCAGACAACAGCATTACTCGGTGTGTCTTTTGTTGGCGACGCATATTGTCTTGTGTGAGGAGCAAAACCGAGCTCAACTGGAAACCGTTTCCTTATGGAAACAAGGGCAGATGGAACGGTCCAGTCATGTAACTCTTGAGTGCTCTAGTTGGTGGTGGAAAGTGCTTACGGTGACCCTGTAGGCGTTTCAAGACAAGAGACAATCAGAGGTGG
>NW_015323341.1:0-236 GCF_001447785.1 Gekko japonicus
GTGCCACTGAACTCGAATTTTGTTCTGTTCCTCCCATTCAGTCACCAGCCACTAGGGCTTTTCAGGCACAAAAGAGCTCGTTTCCTGCGTCAGAACTCCATGTGGCGTCTATAGGGGTCTCTAAAGGTATCTGTGGCATATGAGCGGGGGCCCGAAGGCCTATGTTATACTAAATGTGCAACGGGGTCACAGCCTGTGCACTTGGATCCTACACTCCCATATCCATGTTGGGCATT
>NW_015323342.1:0-236 GCF_001447785.1 Gekko japonicus
GCAACCATGTGTGAATAAATCATTTAGACACCATCAGTGCCAATAAAAAATATCTTAACATCCATCTACTTGGGACCGTCCTATCACAGAAATCTGCCCCCAGATCATTCACTGATATAAATGACAGTATTGCATTGGCAGTGTGTGGCATGATGTTCGAAACAGGATCCTGAGATTGTGCAGGAAACTTAGTTCAGCTCTAGAGGCATGTTTAAAAAAAAATTCTGCCCACCTCC
>NW_015323343.1:0-236 GCF_001447785.1 Gekko japonicus
CGTTCTGTGTTTTCGGGCAGACTGCAAAATTTTAAATGATTAGCTCTAAGTTGATTTTCAAGAGCCATAATACAGTCAGTCACCCATTCTTCCCGCCTATTAAAAGAATGGGCATCATCTTGTAGAGCAATGCTGGCCTCTAACGCTGTTTCGGCCATTTGATTTACCTTAGATAAGTCTGTCTTCAGGTTGGTAAGTTGAGCCGTGATGGGTTTAATCAGTTCAGTAAAGGTGGT
>NW_015323344.1:0-236 GCF_001447785.1 Gekko japonicus
TTGTTGAGGTATTTCATCAATTATCAACTAGATAATAGGCTGGACTTACTTCTGTATATGGAATATAGTTACAACAACTCTGCGCACAGTTCCACGGGGGCCACCCCTTTCAAGGTGGTGCATAGGTATGGGGGAACCCCCCTCCCTACCTTTGCAATGGAACCCTCCAGGCTTGGGGATCTGCTGGCCTGGTGGCCACACTTAGCCCAACAGTGGATTCTCATCCAGCAGACTTT
>NW_015323345.1:0-236 GCF_001447785.1 Gekko japonicus
AATTTGATGCACTAAGCATCTTGGTTTTGAAGGTCAGATTGTCACGAGCGTCTTATTAAAGAAGATCATTAAAATGGTGCTACCACAAATTCTATCAGTACACCTTCAACTATTGAAAAAAAGCCATTCATAAGATCTTACGCTGGGCCCCTAGCATCAACATATGTCTACTATTGATGAGACATGACCCAACATTTCCTTTTATAAAGGCCTCTTACTTGCCCAAGCAACTGCCC
>NW_015323346.1:0-236 GCF_001447785.1 Gekko japonicus
GCCACTGTTTCTTTTGTCCTGCCCCTTTAAGAGCCTACTGCCTCCTTCCCCCGTTCCCTTATTCGGCAGTTCAGCTCTTCGGCTCTTCGGCTGACTGGAAGTTCTTTTTGCAGGTTACTCCCGGCGCCGTCCTAACTCCGCCCCAGTACACAGACGTGTGCTCAGGTCGGTCTGCGTTCCTCGGCTTTCCTCGGCTCTTTCCGTTGCTCTCCTCAGTTCCTCGGCTCTCTCCGCCG
>NW_015323347.1:0-236 GCF_001447785.1 Gekko japonicus
AATTTTATACCTAATTTTTTATTATCTAAATGGTTTTGGTGTTCTTTTTTAATATGAGTCTCTTGTAGACATACAATTTGAGCATTAGCTTTTATTAATTGATGAAAAATTTGCTTTCGTTTTTGAGGGCTGTTGAGCCCATTTACATTAATAGATATTAGGTTTAAGGCATTACTCCTTCTCTTTTCCATTTTTCTTGTCTGTCTTCTTCCTCCTATAGAACAGCCTAGTGCGAA
>NW_015323348.1:0-236 GCF_001447785.1 Gekko japonicus
GGGGGGGGAGACACACAGAAATGAAATCCCAGTCAAGGCACAAACAAAGCCAAGGGTTCGTGAAATGTTACCAAAGAACATGTTTGATCCCGCTACCATTCAAACCCGAAATGTTCTTACTTAATATTATGCCTGATGTAAAAGATAAGGAAGTTAAGCACCTAATTATACATATAGTTACGGCAGCAAGGATTCTGTATGCTAAGTACATAAGAACGTAAGAGAAGCCAAATGTT
>NW_015323349.1:0-236 GCF_001447785.1 Gekko japonicus
ATCTGTGACTGCAGGTGGTGGGAGAGTTGTGAGTGAGTAGAGGAAGGACACATAGGCAGGTGGGGGCACACGAGTGGGTGGGCAAGAAAGAGGGCCTAGTAGTGGGCATGGGGGCACTCTGAAACTGTCTGCCCAGAGCCCCTCAAAACCTGGTGCTGTCCCTGCTACAAAGTCTGCAATTTTTAGCTACAATGGTAATTTGGCAATTTCCTTTGTTGCTGTTCAGTCGCACAGTC
>NW_015323350.1:0-236 GCF_001447785.1 Gekko japonicus
CTTGAATAGGACACTGAAGTTTACTTGTTCGTTAAGTATCTGTTTCTCTTCTGATATTTCCCTTTTGAACAGGGTTGTTGTGTCAAACTCGGACGGGTGAAAACACTAGACTGGACGATCTGCAGTTTTTAAATTGAATTCGACACCTCTAGAGGACACTTTGCGTATGACAGCCTGACAGGAGGACTGATGATAAATCCTGATTGCTACAAACAAATTCAAGAGAGAAGGATTTA
>NW_015323351.1:0-236 GCF_001447785.1 Gekko japonicus
AAAAAAAGACGCCTGCAAAATATTTTCTTTTTTTGGAATGAGTGAGCTGCTTATAAAGACAAAGTTTTACTCACTTAAAATGCTAGAACTGTGTAGCCAGAAGATGTTTATGAAAGAAAATCTACAGTATTTGATATTGATAAGTTCTCTGTACCACTGCCATATACATTGTACTTTCAATGGTGATTATTATTTCAACATGACTAATGCTGTCCACAATTAATGTGCCATACTGT
>NW_015323352.1:0-236 GCF_001447785.1 Gekko japonicus
AATACTTAGGTACAGTATCAAGCTTCTGAACATGAATCTGTGTTCTAAATAAAGGGTGCAGTAATCAAAATAATTCACAAGCAGGGGACTCACAAAGAGTTGTGGATGCCATCTCATTTACCCCTGTATCCCCATTCACACATTATTTCCTCTTCCCCCCAGGCAGATCCCATGCCCCCCCCCATTTACTGCTTCCATCTCTTGTTCCCACCAGCCTTTATCTCTCTCCCCCCCCC
>NW_015323353.1:0-236 GCF_001447785.1 Gekko japonicus
GAACAGCGGCAGGAGGACTATTCCAGGAAACCCTGAAACCAGGCGCGAAGGAATCAGTTTTCTGTTGCAGCCCCCACCCCAGGATTTGGTCCTCAGGAGATATACTGCCTCTGTACTTGGGTGTTCCACTTAACTTTCATAGGTAATAGACCTCTTCACTGCTGAATTTATCTAATCCACTTAAAGTCAGCTGTGGGACTGACCATCACTGTATAGGTAAAGGTAAAGGTTTCCCT
>NW_015323354.1:0-236 GCF_001447785.1 Gekko japonicus
AGGGAAGGTGTTTAAACATTCCTCCTTGCTCCCCTGCGGTCGGGGAACAGAAGGGAGAAAGGGGGGGCATTTAAAACGCCTCCCTTTTGCTTTCCCAGCTACCCCGCTGGGGTGGGCCAGCTAGGGGAGGGGAGGGACAGAGAGAAGTCATGTTTAAATGCCTTCCCCCTCTCTCCCCCAGCCGCCTGTCAGTTTCACTCCCTCTGTAGGTCAGCTGTTAGATTTAAATGCCTTCC
>NW_015323355.1:0-236 GCF_001447785.1 Gekko japonicus
CTAAATTGCTTGCCTCCATTAAACAAGTGTGTCTGAATTCCTGTGAATACATTGAATGCTTCCACATGATATGTGATGAAAGTTATTGTGTGGTATAATTCTTGTTGGACAGTGTTTAATGGAGAGCCGTAGAACGTTTGATGGTCTGTTTCCGGTGTAATTTGGTTCATAGTGAAGACAGATCCAGGTGGTCAGCCGTGGTGGTCTAAAGCAACAGAACAAATTTAGAGTCCGGT
>NW_015323356.1:0-236 GCF_001447785.1 Gekko japonicus
AGCTTAGAGGGAACACTGCAGTTGGGAGGCATATAGTTCTGGCTTCAGTCTTCTGCTCTTCTCCCCAAGAGACAGGACTTACCTTGCAGATTGGTCACTGAGCAGGGTATGGGGTGCAGGAGCAGGCAAGGACAGGAATGGGCAAGGTCTGGGGCACAGGAGTAGTCAAGGTCTAGAGCAGGCAGGGTCTAGAGTGCAGGAGCTTTCAAGGTCTGGAGTAGACAGAGTCTGGAGCC
>NW_015323357.1:0-236 GCF_001447785.1 Gekko japonicus
GACATGATAGAAGCTTATAAAATTATGTATGGTACAGAGAAAGTGGATGGAAATATTTTTTTTCTCCTTTTCCCATAATATTAGAACTCAGGCACCTTGTAAAATTCATGGCAATAGATTCAGGATGGACTAAAGGAAGCACTTTACTCAGCGAATAATTGTATTCTGGAATTCAGTGCTAATGGATGGTGGAACACATATGGCCATGAGCAGAGGTGGTTTTAGAAGGGAATTCA
>NW_015323358.1:0-236 GCF_001447785.1 Gekko japonicus
ACGTGTTTTGGGGTTTTGTCGGAGGGAGGGAGGCTCTGCTCTCACTTCACAGCACACGCTTCTATAGCGTACAGCAAGCCACGTCGGGGTCCGGAGGATGCCTGTGTCTGGGGTCCCTCCCGCATCGAAGGACAACTGGACAGCTTACGGTTCATGCTGTTTACCGAGACGCGCAAGCACACTGAGAGAGTGATGGAAACACTGTCCGGGAAGAGACACAGAAGGGCTTCTCTACT
>NW_015323359.1:0-236 GCF_001447785.1 Gekko japonicus
TCTCATTCTAAGCAGGTTTCACCCACATGGGGCAGTGAAGTTGGAGCCAGAGTAAAGATGACAAGCCAGTGTTTTAACGTCGAACACGGAACGTTAGTTTTGCGAATACTTGTACACGGTAGGACCGAGCTCAACAGTAAGGAGGCACCTGCCTCTCTCCAATACCGCCAGCTATAAAATGCTTTCCTGTCCTTTCTTGCCTGCCTTCCCCACTCCTGCAATGCCATGTTTTATCC
>NW_015323360.1:0-236 GCF_001447785.1 Gekko japonicus
TCTTTTTCTACTAAATGACCCCTGCCTTCCATGCAAGAGTGTAGAGACCTCACCCTGTGAGAAGCATTTTAGCTATACTGTACATGGCCTGTAAGGCTAGGACCTCTGAGGGTAATTGATTTTATAGGGCCACAACTTAAAGGCTGTGACTCAAGTTCTAATCAGTTACCCCCACCTCTGCCTGTGCTATGGAGTCAACACGAAACTTTCTTCTTGGTTAGTAACTTCCAGACAGA
>NW_015323361.1:0-236 GCF_001447785.1 Gekko japonicus
TCCACAGCTTAGAGGGAGCACTGCTTCGGAGAGGAATGGCAGTTATGGACAAATCACATTCTCCGGATCCTCCCAAAGGTCTCTAAACATACCGAGGATTCAAGGCGCGCCACGGCAGAGGGATGACCTCCGAATGAGCCAAGTCCCAGAAGACCCCCCCAGCCCCTTGCCCTATCCCCATTTGGACTCTGGGTGGGGAGAGGGTGTGGACACTGCAGACCAGTGTTCCCTCTAAG
>NW_015323362.1:0-236 GCF_001447785.1 Gekko japonicus
GTGGGTAAAGTAACAAACAAAGAAATATTGCTGAAACCATACAGGCAGGGCTTACCGTGTCCCCCTCCCCCCCAATGAGCCTGTATTGCTCTGCTCAGTTTCTCAGATGTGACAAGACAGGGCTATACCCCACTGCCTCCCCTCCTCTCCGAGAATGATGGGTCAGCTTGTGGGGAGGCTGGGTGGAGCATTCCCCCCTCTTTGTGCCTGAATTAACCTGTCTCTCATCTGGCCCA
>NW_015323363.1:0-236 GCF_001447785.1 Gekko japonicus
AATAAATTTGACTTTAAACCCTGTTTTTCATACTGGAAATAAGTGCTTGTAGGATACTAGTAGGTCTTAATATTGCCAATATTATCTTATAGTTTATTTAGGGCTGTATTTTACTCCAAAGGAAAAAATAAAAGATAAATTTCTTTTTACTCAACACAGTTTGGATAATAAGGTGGAGCAATAGGATATCTATTTTGGTAATATGGTTGATATCTCTGTGTTGCTGGAAAGGGAAT
>NW_015323364.1:0-236 GCF_001447785.1 Gekko japonicus
TGTCTTTTCTGTTTTCTGGCATGTTCCAAAGAAGGAGGCTCAGTGGAAATGCAAGGTCTACCCAGCCTGCTACTCCCTGCTGGCCTGGCCGCCCCAGTTCTGATGAAAACTCCCGTCACAGGAAGATTCCGTAAACCCTAACTTGGCTTGCAGAGGTTTCAACAACTTATTAAACTGTAAACATATTTCTGGCTATTCAAAACTATATTTGAACACATGACGCTACCTTAGATCGA
>NW_015323365.1:0-236 GCF_001447785.1 Gekko japonicus
TTTTTCTACAAAATGACCCCTGTCTAAAAGCATCCAAAAAACATGCAATTTCTCCAGGACGGAAGTGGGCAACTTTGCCCCTCCTTCAGGAGACGTGAAGGCTGGGATGTGACAAGTGAAGCATTTGTGCTTCCACTTGTGTTCTGAGGTGCATAATCTCTGCAACCACCACCTTTGCTTTCCTGTCCCTACAGCGTAAAAGGCAACCCAAGGGCGATTCTGCATCTAGCATTTGC
>NW_015323366.1:0-236 GCF_001447785.1 Gekko japonicus
GCAACATTTGCAAAGTGATTTTTTCCCCCTGGGACTTCAGTTGAATAGAGATAATCTGAAAATGAACCATTGGGTTATATTAAATGCAGATTAGAGTACTTAGTGGGCTTCTACTACCAAAATTATCTATTCACTTTACAATTTAAGGCTGCAACCCTAAGCATTATGACTTGGATGTAAATACCATTAAAATGAGTAGGATTTAGATCTGAGTTAAACACGTACTCAGCTGTACA
>NW_015323367.1:0-236 GCF_001447785.1 Gekko japonicus
TGACTCCCCTGCTCTAGATGGTCCTTCCACAGAAGTTGTAGAACAATCTACATAGGTCTGAACCAATTTGGAGGTGTAGTTTTTGACATAGTTACTGAAGGTGTGGAATAGGGATGCACACAAACCGTATTTTCCCAGTTCAGTTTGTGGTTCATGGCTGGACTATGAACCAATCCACAAACCCATATGAACCAGGGTTGATTTGCAAACTGACCCGGTTCATATCAGTTCATGAG
>NW_015323368.1:0-236 GCF_001447785.1 Gekko japonicus
GGGCCCGTGCCATGCTGACTCCAAAAGTCATTATTTATAAATAATTGATATGCGCCATTAATTTATGGACAGCAATTTATCCTCTGGCAGGCACACACCACACATAATAAACATAATACTGTGAAATGAAATAAAATAAAACTCTAGTCAGCACCTCTGGGATTATATATATTCAGAAGTGCTGAAAGATTAATGAATCAGGTCATCCATATAAATCTCTCCCTCTCTCTCTCTCT
>NW_015323369.1:0-236 GCF_001447785.1 Gekko japonicus
CTCATAAAAAATGCAACTACTTGTGCATGCGCATAAACAATCTTTTCCCTAGTCAAGTCTAAACAACAACCACCTAGCTTGTTCCTGGGTTTGCACATGGATCTTGCTTCTCCCCCTTACTTTCTTGTGCAAATCACAATTAAAAACTAACTCCAGTCACCCATGACATATGAATGCCTATACGCAGGTTAACCAGAGTTACTTTCTTCTCCCCACTACCTGGGATTCTAAAGCCT
>NW_015323370.1:0-236 GCF_001447785.1 Gekko japonicus
AGCGGGGTATAAAAACCAACTCCTCTTCTCCTTGACCACCACCACCACCTTTAGGAACCTTAAGATAGTACCATCTAATATTTCCTTATATATAATTGTGTAGTGGGGTGGCACTTTCTGAACATTTCACACGCCCTTAAATCAGTTGACTCCATGATGTGTCACTCAGAAGCTGTCCCTACCCACTGGCTGCGTTGCCTGAGTTCTACCCACAGAAGTGGCGCCTGCCAAAACTT
>NW_015323371.1:0-236 GCF_001447785.1 Gekko japonicus
AATTATATGCTGGATCATCACTCCAGCATTGTGTGGGATGTTAAGTGAGGAGCTCTGCAAGTTCTGTTTGGGGTGACGGCCAGTTTGCACATACATGCATTCTCAAGGATCACTGAACACAGGTTTGTTATATCTTGACAGCCAAGAAAAAAACTAGAGTGACACAGCCTGGAACTTCAATTAATATACTGAAGAACTGAATTTGGGTCACAGACCATGATGTGGATAGAATGCAA
>NW_015323372.1:0-236 GCF_001447785.1 Gekko japonicus
ATGTTTATATGCATCTCCTTCTGTCCTCCTTAATGTCCCAATCTGGTTTAAGAAATGTTGCTCTGGGCCACATTTGAAATACAGGGGATAGCACAATGGCCTCTCTTTGGCTCAACCACCATGAACAGTCTTATCTTAAGAACAAGAATAGTCCTACTGAATCAGACTGATGGTCCACCTAGTCCGGCATTCTATTCCACACAGTGACTAATCACTTGCCCTGAAGGGTCTACAAG
>NW_015323373.1:0-236 GCF_001447785.1 Gekko japonicus
TACGGACTTGGCCACTACACAAACACAAGTAATTTGGAGCAGGTGAAAAGAGAACTTTGGGGACAGATTCTGGATCCAATTAGAGGCCAAGAGATTTGAGTTCAAAACAAAAAGTTTCTTTTCTTTTCAGAGCTATGGAGAGTAGGTGTGTGCAGGGGGAAAATTCGGTATTTTCAGATTCGGGTATAATGAAGTCGAATTTTGTTGGTATTCCTGAATATATCTGAATACCAATA
>NW_015323374.1:0-236 GCF_001447785.1 Gekko japonicus
CCCCACCCCGGAAATCCAGGACAATCCAAAGGTCCCACTGCTCTCATGCTTAGAAAGTGGGGTGCACAACACCTACATACTCCTGCAGAGCAAAGCCACGCGTGTGTTTCTTAATTTTGCTTTCTCCACCAACAGAACAGAACTGATGAATATGTTTTCTTTTGGCTTCTTACATTATGTTTTCTTTTGGCTTCTTACATTATTGTCATCTCTGCATCTTTTGCTTTCCTTTTTTT
>NW_015323375.1:0-236 GCF_001447785.1 Gekko japonicus
TTGCTAGGAAGCTTACTTGGAATGAGGGAAATGTTTCCCATCCCCACTCTGATTTGGCTTTGTGAAATCGTCCTATAGCCAAACCTGATGGGCACTGTGGTATCACATTATTACAGTAGTTACATGATCCCTGATTGGCTAGGATTTCTTCAGAAAGCTTCTTGATTTAAAAATGGTGTCAAAGCTGTAGATTAGGTAAAAATAATAGCTGCAAACAAATGGCAAAAACCATGCAA
>NW_015323376.1:0-236 GCF_001447785.1 Gekko japonicus
TCCTAGGTGGAATGCCATCGCCTTCCTCCACTCAGCAAGCCGAGTCTTCTTTGGTGGTCTCCCATCCAACTGTTGACCACGGCCACCCTTGCTTAGCTTCCAGCTCAGCTCAGGAGAAGTTGGGCTTTTCAGGGTGCTGGATTTGCTGGGCTTGGATTCAAATATCCTCTCAGCCATCAAGCCAAATGGATGACCTTGAGCAAGTGATTGCTTTTTATCCAAAACGTTGTTGTTGT
>NW_015323377.1:0-236 GCF_001447785.1 Gekko japonicus
GTTGCCTCCTCGCCTTGCTTAGCATTTCCTACTTCTTTTCACTGCCTCCAAACGCTCTTTGCTTTAGGCCTGAACCCCCAAAAACAGGATGGCTCTGTTATGATTGGTAGATTGACAGAGCAGCCAGCAAGTGGGAGTGGCTCTGAGGCAAATGGGAATTTTTACTCTTAAGTAAAACAACTATTTTCACTTAGACATAGAGTTTGTTTAGAAGTTTCAGTAAAATTCATAAGCAA
>NW_015323378.1:0-236 GCF_001447785.1 Gekko japonicus
GAGCAAGGGAACCTTTACCTTTATACACTTGACAGGAAGTTTCAGCTGATCATGGTACTCTGATAAGGACACCAACATGCCGTAACTCAATGGTGTTTAACATTTTTTGAAGAATAAACTTACTGTACTTTTCAGGACCCGCTTCTAAAGTGCTACATTCCCCCTCCTCAACTAAACAAGTTTCTATTTTATTTTTCATGCATAATATTTATAAATAGACAGCATTACTGAGCAAC
>NW_015323379.1:0-236 GCF_001447785.1 Gekko japonicus
CCCTGTGCCTAATTCCACATTCTGCTATGATGACTTGATCTCTTTCCTTCCACAGGTTTGTGCCGACTTTGAGGATCAAGGTAGGTAAAATTCAAGACACTCAAAGGGTGTTTCTTTTGGTGGGCAGCTGAGGGGGCCATACAGCTAGAAGTTCCACCAGAGGTCAGAAGAATCAAGGTCTCCATCCTACTTGAAATGAAAAATGGCACCAACTGGATCACCTGTTCTGTAGAGAT
>NW_015323380.1:0-236 GCF_001447785.1 Gekko japonicus
TAAGTCTTCAGTACCATTCATAGCTTAAAACATTCAAAATCTAGTTAGTTGATATAATGTATTTCTATTTCCTGTGACACATGTAGCCCTTTCAAAACATTCAGCAATCAGGATATTAATATCCCTGTTAGAATTCGGCAGCTGTTTTTAGCAGTTCATCAGTTGGGCTTAATAGGAAAGCTGGATCCTTGGGGAGATCAGCTTCAGAATCTGGCAAGCACACATTTATTTATTTA
>NW_015323381.1:0-236 GCF_001447785.1 Gekko japonicus
CCAGCTTTCTCAAAGCCACCCGATTCCTTTTGATTTACAGTGCCTTTAGGAAGCGGCGAGCCCAACGGACTGCAATGCCCGGCCTGTTACTCTCTGACGAACACATGCCCTGAAGAGATGGTGCCATGCAGAGGTTCAGAGGACACCTGCTTTTATACAGTTGTGCACAGACATGATGGTAATGATGGTTTTGTTTTGTTTTGATTTAGTCATTTTGGGCAGCTGAGGGAAGGGCC
>NW_015323382.1:0-236 GCF_001447785.1 Gekko japonicus
ACAGCTCCATCCCCCCAAACCTGCAGGAATGTCCTGACCTTGAGTTGGCAACATTAGCATTCTCGCTGCTGCTCAACTTTTCTCCCAACCACTCCATGTGACTCAGGGGCAGAAGGAAGCCCCCTTGACCTCATAGGGGATTCGTTCCACTCGAGTGAGTGCAAAATTGCCCATTTTTAAGTTTTGTTTATTTATTTATAGCCAACCTTTCTCACATGAACACATGAAGCTGCCTT
>NW_015323383.1:0-236 GCF_001447785.1 Gekko japonicus
AGATCTAATGAGATTGGGCTGGCCTGGGCTATGCAGGGGAGGGAAAGGATAGATACCTTACTGCAATTGCCGTCAGCTTTCCCGGAAGCAAGACCCAGCTTTAACTCTCGATGACACTAAGATGCAACTACATTATAGGCAGCCAGATGACATCACAGAGACAGGAGGAGCCTGAGTTATGACCTCACCCGTGGCCAGGAGGACTGGCAAGGGGGGGGGGTGAGGGGGGCTGAGCC
>NW_015323384.1:0-236 GCF_001447785.1 Gekko japonicus
CCCCCCATACTTTTCTCAATCCTTGCAATCATTCCATAAAGCTATTTTTATACCTATTTACAGTTAGGGAAGTGAGACACATCAAAAGGTCTTCAACCCAGGCTGAGAAGCATCAAACTCCAGAATGTGGGATCCAAATTGAACTCATCGAAACCTATGATCCCATGGCTACCACCAACTTTCACTATGAATTGGGTGTTTTGCATGCCTTATTGTGAACCTAACAGTTCAGGCTG
>NW_015323385.1:0-236 GCF_001447785.1 Gekko japonicus
CTTTAACCTTTCCTCATAGGGTTGTAAGCTCCTTGGGAATCAGGGGCCTGTCTTCTTTTGCTTACAAAATGCTGTAAAGGGTCATCATGATGTCATTTTTATGAATCATTCATTTGCTCATTAATAATTTACAAATGTAAAATGTGTATTTTTAATAGAAACGGCCCGCCCTGTGAGAGGGTTTCGATGTTAGAGCTGTAAACAATCCATTTGCAACTCTTGATCCAAGCAAGGCT
>NW_015323386.1:0-236 GCF_001447785.1 Gekko japonicus
TTTCTACGAAATGACCCCTGCCTACTACAGTTTTTGAAAGAAAGCTGGCACCAAGCACTCCAGTAGCATGGGGGAGGTCAAGCAGGAAGGGAAAGCACAGAGAATTCACCCTGTGAAGAGCCTCTGTCACCACTGTGAATGCCTCTGCTTTTGTAGAAGCAGCGAGAACACAAGGGGGGGGACTCATCCCTCTCTGAAAGCAACCTAAAATTTGTAGCTCATAATAAGTGAAGTCA
>NW_015323387.1:0-236 GCF_001447785.1 Gekko japonicus
CCCCCATATCACTGCTCTGTGTAGGTAGCTGCCCATGTTCTTTATATAAAAAATAACAGAAGGAGCAGCAACAGAGAACAGAGGGAAACAGCACTGAACACAGTACAAAAGCTACATGCAGCAAGAGTCTTCTCCTGAAGAGTCTGAAGTACATTCACAAATAGCTTCCAAATGAGGGGCTTTGAGACAGACGTACTATTGGTACATGTAACAGTCACTTTACTGTGTTCCCTCCT
>NW_015323388.1:0-236 GCF_001447785.1 Gekko japonicus
TTACCATAAAGAGCAGGGGAAGCTTGGTTACTGATTTCATGTTTGTAATCACTTTTATAAAATACTACCAAAAACACATTAAAAAAAAAGAGTAGGGGAAATTCCTAAAGTCACATAGAATCCTGTGTCGAGGCTATTTTTTCTCCTCCTGGTCCTCAGTTCCTCAGGGAAACTGGAGCTGCAGGAAGGTAATTCTCTGCCCAGGGTGGGTAAATGTGATGCCTATTATTTTCTCT
>NW_015323389.1:0-236 GCF_001447785.1 Gekko japonicus
TGACACCTTTGATGGATACTGCCCAGGAGTCTTATGCAGTATTTCCTTGGAATCTGCACACAACCCCTAGTGCTGGATGCACCTATATGGCCCTGGAGAAATAGTTCATATGCCTGGCCATTTTTGGAGGGAACTTTTGCAGACGCCACTACTTTCTGAGTGACAAAACTCCTCCTTCCCATGGAATACCAGAGTGGCATAGTAGAAATTGTGTTGGACTAGGATCCTAGGAGACC
>NW_015323390.1:0-236 GCF_001447785.1 Gekko japonicus
CTCCTGCAGAAATGTAATATCAGAGTGTATTTTGGTCAAAAAGGCTGAAACTTTCTTAGATTTTATACAATTGTTAAGGCCATTACAGTTTAAAGAGACAATTTTTAAATGATCATCCATTTAATTTTAGGCAGACAATCGACAAAGCAAAAGACTTCAGATAGCAGCATTCTGGAATTGATGGTCTATAACCCTTAAATCGTAACCTAAACACTATAAAACCCAAACTTAACTTT
>NW_015323391.1:0-236 GCF_001447785.1 Gekko japonicus
TTCCCCACATCTGATGCCAGAGCCTCTAACTGGAGACAAGAAGGACTGAACCCCAAAAAACATGCACTCTGCCTCTGAGTTACATCCCCTGGATTAATATCCTAGGTACGCTTTACATGCCTGATAGTGACCAGTGTGGGTTCGGCAGTGTATCTAGGAGAAATTCTGCAATAAGACCAAGGATTTTTTTTAAAAATGAGCCTGCCTTTCTCCTGATAACTCAGGACCCAAAGCAG
>NW_015323392.1:0-236 GCF_001447785.1 Gekko japonicus
GCACATGTGGAAGGGAAAAGTCAGAGGGATAAAGGTGGAGAAAGGTACACACAAAACTCTCCCAGGCGGACGCTCCATTCCCAATGTGCTTGCCGCTGCATTTGCGGTGGTGCTGAAAGTGACATGGAGAATCCTTGCCATGTGGAAGAAGCTCTGGACTAGGAAACTGGAGGTGTTTAGGTCCTCTTGAACAAAGAAACGTTAACTGGCTAGTGCACTGACCTGGACAGCCCAGG
>NW_015323393.1:0-236 GCF_001447785.1 Gekko japonicus
AAAACAAGGGAGTTTTGATTAGCTGTTGCACACTTGCAGATAAACAGTACATGCTCATTAACCAAAGAACAAAGATAGTGAATTATTTCTTAGTTATACACTGCAAATTACATCCTGCTAGTAACTCTTTCCAGCATCTGCATCTGCACAGAAGTGATTATCAAAAGATGGATGGTTCAGCATGGAATTGATATCCATGTAGGAAATCAATGTGTTGGAAGTAGCCATCAATGGCA
>NW_015323394.1:0-236 GCF_001447785.1 Gekko japonicus
TCTTTCAAAATCCTCTAAGCCACTTGGTCATATCTTCATCCTGAGGCAGGGAGTTCCACAGGTTAACGACGCATTGTGCCAAGGAGGGATTTCGGCTGCACATCCCAAGTCTACTGTTGACTTTACTAGGTGCCTCTAAGCTCTGGAATTTATCCCGTCAGGTTTAATTTTATAAACCTCTCTCATTCCCCTCCTCAGGTGCACTTTCTCTACACCAACCCCCCCCCCCCAACCTT
>NW_015323395.1:0-236 GCF_001447785.1 Gekko japonicus
AAGACTATGGACTGTGGAGAGAGACTGCCAGTAGAAAGAGAGAGAACAACGGCCTGACTCAGTCCCACTCTGCTCCAAAAACTGCTGAAAGGAGAGGCTGCCTTCTGCACTGCTGAGGCACCAAGGGCACGAGCACTGCCCCACAGGGGCCCCCCTGCCAAAGTTCAGAGCACGGCCACCTGGAGCTGGCAAGCGTGTGTCTCCTTATGGCCCAGACAAGCAAATCAGCTTGGCCC
>NW_015323396.1:0-236 GCF_001447785.1 Gekko japonicus
GTTACAAGTTCCAGAAGACTCAGATCATTATATTATGACCTTGCCAATCTGCTGGTAGCAAAAATATTATATATCACATGGACGTGTTCTTAAAAAACAGAAGAGAGACCAAGGAAGAGAGACAGGCGGCATTCACACTCCCCCCCCATTAGTTCTATGCTGCCATTGGAAAGAGAGAATAAAAGTACACACAGTTGTTTATATCTAATGTTCTTTGTTAAAGTTTCAACCTGTGT
>NW_015323397.1:0-236 GCF_001447785.1 Gekko japonicus
ACTAAATAAAATATGAGTTGATCACTTCATGCATCTCAAACCCAGTACATTTCAGTAGCTTAAGTAGTCTACAGAAGAAATCCACATCCACAGAAGAATCAATGTACAAAAATAATATGCTTCTATCCCTTCAGCTGTTGGGACCCCCTAGTGAATGACAATGGATGGACTCCCTGAAACTGGCTGACTGAACAACAATGTTGTATGGTTTCAGTCTGCACTGAGGTTCCAATCTC
>NW_015323398.1:0-236 GCF_001447785.1 Gekko japonicus
TTTGGGGGGCTTTTCCCACTGCAACTTCCTTTCCCTCTTTTGTCTGATCTATGTTAAACAAACAAACAAACAAACCCAGAGACCCTGAGCCCTTGTTCTTCTCAGCAGCAGGAGTGCGTGCCTGTCTGCGTGCCCTTCTCAGCCGAGAGCAGTCTTCCAAAAAACCTGCACAGCCCGTCAGAACCCGTGCTGAGCAAGAGCCCCCGCTGGCCCTGCCCACTTCCCCCAGGAAAGGG
>NW_015323399.1:0-236 GCF_001447785.1 Gekko japonicus
ACTCCCATTCAGCTGATGGTGCTACATTTCTCTTGGGTGCTCAGAAGGTTGTGGGGACAACATAGCTCTGTCCTGGAATCTTTGCTTGTAAAAAAAAGGGGGATACTACATCTGAAGGGTGGGGAAAAAAATATTTGGCCTGAGAACTGGAATCCTTTTGGCACATTTGGCTGAATCCTATGAACCACGAATGGAAGGAGTCCATGCGACAAGTCCCATGAACATATCATTTCCCT
>NW_015323400.1:0-236 GCF_001447785.1 Gekko japonicus
AAAAAAATAACTTCTGTGTAGTAGAAATGATTTCCCAGTGTATTCCTGGAGAAAAAAGTCCAAATGTTTACATTGAACATAAATGCAAATACAAATTGTACATCTATATAGCACAAAGTTTCCAATTAATCTATTTCCTAATTTAACAAAGAACATTTTGGGCAGTAGGTCTGCTGCTCTTACATTCGGCTTAAAGTCAGGGTCTCACTTGGGGTTAATCTATGAATGAATAGGGG
>NW_015323401.1:0-236 GCF_001447785.1 Gekko japonicus
GCTGTGTGGCTATAGGGAACATGTGAAAATGTGTGAAAGAAAGATAATATGTAGTTTGGCTTCAAAGAAGGGTGGGGACAGAGATGGGTCTCTCGGGTTCTAGTCTGACTCACTAACCTCTATGCTACATTTGCTGTTAAGGGACACACTTTATGGATTAGCATGTGCACATATCATGTACCGTCACAGTCTCTGCCACTATGTCATCCTATGGCAAAAGTGGGCAAAAATTGACA
>NW_015323402.1:0-236 GCF_001447785.1 Gekko japonicus
TTACTACCACCGGCCTGGACATCACAAAGCAGGTAAAATGGGCCCTGCCGAAGTGCCAACCAGAGAGAAGGCCCCCCAAAGTCCTGCTTGGCCCCAAACAGCAACTGGCTAGTCCGGTAATATCAAGGGTGGGCAGGTGGGTCAGCAGCAAGCAGCAAAAGCTGAAGAACACAGTGAGGAATAACGAATAGTCCTGCCTCCCTTCCTATTGGATGGCTGCATCCTAGCCAGCCAAT
>NW_015323403.1:0-236 GCF_001447785.1 Gekko japonicus
CCTGCAGCAGGGTTCCCCCTGTCCCACCTGTCTGGGAGTGGCATTTGGATCGGCAGCACTTGATACAAGACCTTTGTGTCTACTCTGTGCTTTCCTCTTTTAAAGTCAACATTCCGTGTCCAGGATAACCCAAAACCTGCAATAAGAAAAACGGTTGTTTTCTGCAACCTGGTATTTGTGAATTTAGCAGACCTGCAGGATTTCTTTTCATCTATCATCTATCATCTATCTTCTAT
>NW_015323404.1:0-236 GCF_001447785.1 Gekko japonicus
TTAATTAGACTGACCAATGGTAGCTGGCCATAGGTC
Organism: Gekko japonicus; assembly: GCF_001447785.1. NCBI lineage: Eukaryota > Metazoa > Chordata > Lepidosauria > Squamata > Gekkonidae > Gekko > Gekko japonicus. The sequence continues at coordinate 37 of NW_015323404.1, forward strand.
ACCCCTGACTGGCAATCCAGAGTCTCTGTGGCATGTGTGGAAGGCAGACGTTCAGCGTGGCCAGCTATCCTTCTATGGTGGTAGGCCTCCCACCATATGCCCCACCCCTCCACTTGCTACTTGATGGAGCAGTGGAGCAAATTTTGAGCGGAAACCAGCATTGCACAGATGTTGCAATGTCACTTCTGGTGTGAACCTGA
>NW_015323405.1:0-236 GCF_001447785.1 Gekko japonicus
CACCTGCACTCCAAGCCATGAATTTGCAGTTTGGATTGCAGATGCATGCTGTCCCCGCTTTCCCCCCCCAAAGCATTTAAAGGATCGGTTTAAATGCTTTTGGGGAGAAGGAAGGGGGATGTGTGCATGGATTCCAAGCCACAAATTAACGGCTTGGATTGCAGGTGCGTGCCACCCCCGCTTCTCCCCCAAAGGATTTAAAGGATACCTTTAAATGCTTTGGGGAAGAAGCGGGG
>NW_015323406.1:0-236 GCF_001447785.1 Gekko japonicus
TCAGGGAGGGAGGGCACAATCAAATGACCCCCCCCCCAAGACAAAAAAAATGTGTCCTTGCCGGGTTTTGGTAATCCAGGGGTGGTGGAGTCGTCTAGAGGGGCATGCTCAGCAACACACACACGCACTCTCACTCTGGGGTGGTACCCTGCCACTCTCTCCCTCTGTGCCCGCAGAAACCATGCGGGACTCCTGATGCAGACCGCGCCTCTTATTTGAGCGCTTCCAGGATCAGA
>NW_015323407.1:0-236 GCF_001447785.1 Gekko japonicus
GTCTCCTATTACTTCTTTGACCGGATGAACTTGGTACAGCCAGACCCAGGGCCATGGGATGGCTATATTAAGAAATTCATGGAGGGCACAGGTCAGTTTCGCGGGTATCTGCAGAACTTCATCCTTTCTTAGGCACTGGGAGTTTGCAGGGCAAGCAGAGAAGTTTCCAAGTCACTGGATGGTCCAGTGGGGTGGAGGCCACGTGTGTGAGAACAGTCTCCCAGGTTTCCTGGAAC
>NW_015323408.1:0-236 GCF_001447785.1 Gekko japonicus
CCATCCAGTACTGACTCTGCTTAGCTTCCTCAATCTCATGAGATCAGGCTATACCACACCATTCTACATCCTGAAAATTTTGTTGCCTGAATATTATTTAACTCTGTTTGGGGACAAAAAAGAGAACATTTAGGAAGAAATTCAGTGGTGCGGTAGAGTAATTTCACAAGCATGCCTGTTCTTTGGAAGAGGCGATGGCTCAGTGGGAGACCATCTTCTTGGCTTGCAGAAGGTCC
>NW_015323409.1:0-236 GCF_001447785.1 Gekko japonicus
AAAATTCATCACAAACTTTAGTTCACGAGTCAGTTCATGACCATTCCTTGGGACCACACTCATTTCAGCTGCCCCTCACAACTAACCCCCTCATAGTAACCCGCTGTGTGTGTTGTGTTAAATTTCTGTTCTGTTAACATGATGCTGCTCTACATTTTGCAGCAAATTCATAAAACCTAAGTTAGGTTACTAAGGGTTCCTACATTGTCTTCCAACCTCCCTACAACTCACAAAAA
>NW_015323410.1:0-236 GCF_001447785.1 Gekko japonicus
ATACTTTTTCTGCACCCCTCAGCATTGTGCCCCCAAGGCAAGTGCCTCAATTGCCTCAACCGTGTTCTGGCTATGATGATGGCTACGAAGTAAAGAAGTAAAGAAAATAATCCTCAGTCTAAACTGGCCAATCTAGAAAACACTGGAAGATTCATGATAGGTTGAACCATTTTTTTAAAAAAAATTATAAACAGCAACTATGGAGAGGTTAAATTAATTGAATTGTAGATATAACT
>NW_015323411.1:0-236 GCF_001447785.1 Gekko japonicus
ACACCGTGCCCTTTTCTGTGCCAGCAGACAGTCAGAAATGATTGCAGCCTTAATATTTAAAGAATACCAACAATAGCCGAGCTAGTGAAAAAGGGGGATTTTCTTCTAAGCACATGTGCATGGGAAACAGAAGACAAAAAGCCTGGTCAGGATCAGATACCTATACCTCACTGTCCTGTACGCGCGCCCCTCCCCCCCCTTTGGCATTGTGTGTTTGTGTGTCTGCACCTGGAAGT
>NW_015323412.1:0-236 GCF_001447785.1 Gekko japonicus
TTTAAATATAATAGTTGCTTCTGTATTTTTGTTGTTTCCAAAAGTTCTAGCTTTTTTCTCTCTATATTTAGTTTTTTCAAGTATTTTTTCCCCCCATATTTCATATGTTTTAATTCCAGCGCTTTAATACTGTCCTGAATGTCGTTAATAACTTTTGTTCTTTGTCGTCTCATGGAGGCTGAAAGAGCTATTAACCGCCCTCTAAGCACTGCTTTAAAAGCGTCCCAGATAGAGTT
>NW_015323413.1:0-236 GCF_001447785.1 Gekko japonicus
CTTTTTCTTTCTTTTCATAGCCTCCTAAACCTCTGTTTAGTTAATGGCCCATTACAGGCACCTGAAGAGGTGGGCCCTAGTCCACAAAGACTTGTGCTACAATGAAAACATGTTAAGTTTTTAATATTCCACAAGACTCTGGTTTATTTTTTGCATTCTAGGGTTTTCATCAACATTTTCCGGACTGTTTTTGTGCCAGTTTGTGCCAGGGGGGAGCGGTGGCACAGAGGATTTAT
>NW_015323414.1:0-236 GCF_001447785.1 Gekko japonicus
ATGAACGCCTCTAGTGGAGATACCCACATAGGTATTTTATCATAAAACTTCTCTTTTATATTTCTCCATACTTTTATTAGCGCTTCTCTAATTATGTTTTTGAAAATTTTGTTGTGTTTTATCTTTATCATACCACACATAGGCACTGGCAAGAGTTTTTATGTGTTCATTTTATTTCCTGCCTTTTGACACAAATCTGTTACATTTTTATCCCCCTTCCTCTGATGTGGTCAGGA
>NW_015323415.1:0-236 GCF_001447785.1 Gekko japonicus
GACACCAAGGGCTTCTTCGACCCCAACACTCACGAAAACCTCACGTACATGCAGCTTCGGCTCAGATGCATCCCTGATCCGGATACCGGTTTGCTGATGCTTCACTTGATGGAAAAGGGCTCCTTATTCTTTGCTCTAAATGACAACACACGGAAGTCTTTGCAGTCTGCCAAGACCACGGTCGGCGTGGGGATTTTCCAGGGCCAGGAGGTCTCCGTCTGGGACCTCCTCTTCTC
>NW_015323416.1:0-236 GCF_001447785.1 Gekko japonicus
ACACTCACTTCTTCAAAAGAAAAAATCAATGCCCCCGAGTATGCTAGGTTCTTTGAACTCTTTTATCTCCCAACATCAAATGAGCATTAAGATTCGGCCATCTTCACTAGCCTTGAGAAGGGCCACTTCAAGATCCAACAATTTTCTGATAAGATAGAATATCAATATCAATTTGGCCAAGCCTTCTTTATTTCAGAGGCTCACATGCGAAACTGGTATTATGATATTTGTTGTCA
>NW_015323417.1:0-236 GCF_001447785.1 Gekko japonicus
AACACAGCTCCCACCGTCTGCATTAACTGTTGCAAGGTTCTGTCGATGTCCTCCACCCTCTCGGCCAATTCTTCCCGACCTTCATCTGGCGCAGATCGACTGTCCCGCTCTTTCGAGCGCCCTGTCACCCAGGGATCTTCGGTCCCTTCGAGAGGGTTGCCCAGGTTACCCAACCCTTTGCTTTGGTACATCCCTTGGTCATATAAACTATCTCGCAACCCGCTCCCGCGGTGCGA
>NW_015323418.1:0-236 GCF_001447785.1 Gekko japonicus
TGGTTGTCAGGTGGTTCCCACCTTGAAACAGCCATCCCCAGAGGGACTGGAGGGCAGGTCAGCTGCGGACCTCCCTGGGCTGCTGCAGGCCCCGCAGTGCCACAGGTGGGGGTAAAGGGCTAATCCTCTCCACTGCTCTTTGCAGCCTCTGCGCTCTCCTCCCAGCACTCAGGCGGCGGCTGGGAGGAGAGCAGGCTGGCCACGGGGAAGAGGGAGTCAAGCCACCATTGTCACCA
>NW_015323419.1:0-236 GCF_001447785.1 Gekko japonicus
AAATTTTGTTGGTTTTAAAGGTGGATTCCAACTTTGTTCTACAAAAGGAATAAGTTCACAAAAAGGATCTTATTGTCTTCCCTCTTCCAGTGCGACTCTTGAATTCCTGAAAAAGCTACTCCTAATGGTCAGAGGACCTTCAGGAACTGCTTCAGATTCTGCACCAGGGGATTGTAATAAGAAGGGAGAGTCAGCAGGGATCAGTCCTTTGTGTGGGTGTTCATGCACACACACAC
>NW_015323420.1:0-236 GCF_001447785.1 Gekko japonicus
CACTAGAACTTTACTAATCAAGGTCTGACCTGCAACACGCTCATTCTTTAATATTATAAATGTTTTCATCGTACAGGGGTGTTTGGAAACCTTCTGATCTGTTTATTTTGGTGCCTTGCTGCCTGGGTGTACAGTTCCTGAGAAGTAGGTGGCTGAATGGGGAAGAAGGAGAGAGAGGGACAAGTCAGATGACAAGGATGTCACCCAACTAATACAGTTTGCTCAAACAGGATTTT
>NW_015323421.1:0-236 GCF_001447785.1 Gekko japonicus
TCTGTTTAATTTGATTGTTAGCCATTGTGTGGATTTAGACAAATCAAAAGGTGATTAGAGGGGAGGGTTAGCATCCCGAAGAAATGTATGTGTTTTTAACTTAGAATTCTAAAGGAGAAGATTCCTTGACTTATAACTGCAAAGACTCAAGTATATTCACACCTAGGTTTTCTGGGACTAGAAGCAAATATAAGAATAATTGTGGGGTTTTTTTGTCTTGTGTGTTCTATGATTGA
>NW_015323422.1:0-236 GCF_001447785.1 Gekko japonicus
GAAATTGACATGTTTGTGTCGGGGCAAAACGGCGCTGCTAGGCAGGTCTAGTGAGAAATCGCCCTCTGTGAGTCGGAGGCTAAAAAAACCCGTGGGCTAGCTCACACTAAGCTTCGAGGGAACGCTGCTGGCAGCCCTCATCTCCAGACTACTCGTTTGAAAGCAGCCAACTCTGGGACTTTGGGGAATCATTCGGCATCTTTTTTTAAAAAAAATCTGGAACAGTGTGATTGTGC
>NW_015323423.1:0-236 GCF_001447785.1 Gekko japonicus
TTTGGGGGGCACTTTGGGGGTGGGTGGGGACGTCATGCGATGTCCCCGATGTGATGACATCAACCGGACGTGACGTCATTGTGTTAGGGGTGTCATGCAGGGGGATGCTCTAGTATCTGGGTGAGACTATGAGGGTTTTGCCCCCAAACCACAGAGTTTGCCCAAGTACCAGAGTGTCCCCCCACACAACCTCCCCGATGCAATGATATCACTTCCAGGTGACACCATCACATTGG
>NW_015323424.1:0-236 GCF_001447785.1 Gekko japonicus
CCTTGCCTGTTCTCTGACCAGAGGTGGAAAAACCCTTTTAAAACTCGCAGGAGAGATTTTTGCTCCTCTCAAACCTCTCAGGCAAAAATGCATTTCTTCACAGGTACATTCCGTAGCTGGCTTGTCCCTGATTCATACACAGGATTGATTCTGTGAAAAGTGCTGTTAAGTCACGGATGACTTGTGTGACCTCATAAAAAGCTGCCTTATAGTGAATCAGACCTTCGGTCCATCAA
>NW_015323425.1:0-236 GCF_001447785.1 Gekko japonicus
AATAGCATTCACTGGTGGAAGTGCCAGCATCTTCCTGAAAACAAGGAGTCTTGTTGCACAGATTTGGGCTAAGCTGCAACCCCAGGCTCCAAGACTCTTTGGGATCATCTGTACCCAGCAAGCTCTACCCAGGAAGCTTCTCCTTTTGAATGGTGCCATGATATAAAAATAGTGGCTCTGGAGTAGGACTCCGTGGCTGTGAGAACAACAATTGGACTGAGTGGGTGTTTTAGGAT
>NW_015323426.1:0-236 GCF_001447785.1 Gekko japonicus
GCCTCATTCACCACCTTTCATACCCCCGGGGGAAATCCATTAATGATGCCATCCCAGATCATCTGTGCATGGTGAGATACACCACATTTGACCAAGCGGTTCATATTGTATGACACTGTGGTCGTGAGGCAGAGTTGGCGAAGTATGATATCAAACCTGCATTTTGCCTCCTCCTGGTGCATCCAGATGATTTTGAGTTGTTAGGTCTCTCTTTTGATGGCCAGTTTTTTTATGGA
>NW_015323427.1:0-236 GCF_001447785.1 Gekko japonicus
CAGGCATGTAGAGAGATTTGATTCAGATTGGGACCACAAGACACAAGGAGAGGGTCAGCAAGGTGTGGGACTCTGTGTGCGGAGAATGAAGCATTCATCCACTCCAAAAGGAGATCCGCAGTCTCATGAATGCCAAAGCAGAAACCACAGAGCTTTGCAAAGATGGCCCCATTTAAGTGGAATGTGGAGGTCCAGCGTGGGCAAGAAGAAGCTGGAAGAAAGAACAAGGTTTCGCG
>NW_015323428.1:0-236 GCF_001447785.1 Gekko japonicus
CCCTGTGGAACTACAAAAGGTCCCACAGGACCCTGATCTCACGTGGGAGTATGTTGGTCCAGGCTGGAGCAGAGAAAGCCTTGGTCCTGGCTGAGGCTCAACGGACGTCCCTCAGGCCAGGGGTAACCAGCAGATCTTGATCAGCAGACTGCAAGGCTCTTGGGGCACATATGGGGAGAGGTAGTCCCTTAGGTATGTCGGTCCCTTGATATCTCCTGGAATTGCAGCTGATCTCC
>NW_015323429.1:0-236 GCF_001447785.1 Gekko japonicus
ACCGCTTGGGTCATCCTACTTTTTCTTGGGTATAGCCGGGTTTGCAACCTAAAATGGATTAGAAACCTCTGTCTTTACGCTCTGCCAACCCCATAGGGCCTTAAACGGTGGAGGGTTTTGTCTTGCCCCCCTGGGGACAGCACATTGTAGTTCTCACACACGGAGCCACCTTATCCAGAGTCAGACCATCGGTCCGTCAAGGTCTGTCTTGTCTGCCCAGGCTGGCAGCGGTTCAC
>NW_015323430.1:0-236 GCF_001447785.1 Gekko japonicus
GCAACATGGGCTATTGTTTTTTGTAACTGATATTTCTTTCATTCTTGAGTTTCCTTTCTTGGGAGCTTAAGTCTGAATGGCATTTTATTGATCGCCCCCATCCCCAATCTCATTTGCCAGTTTGTTTTCATCTTACATTCCTTAACTGCCTTTTTTAAAATGCCCATTTCCAGTTCTCGTGTTACTGCAACTGCCATACTACACATCAACTAATTGGTTTCAGTTATGTTTGCTGT
>NW_015323431.1:0-236 GCF_001447785.1 Gekko japonicus
TTTTCTACGAAATGACCCCTGCATGAACTGCAATCTGAAAAGAGACATGACCAGAAAATGACAGCCAATAGAAATATCCATTCAGGTAATCTACAAAACTGGACTAAGAAAACCTTAAAATTCTTAAGAAGCTAATGCACAGGAGTTTCTTTTTAATGAAAAAGTCACAATATGTCCGTGTGAAAATCCTCTTGTGCACTCTCAAATAATAGCTCTTTTCAGATCATTCCAGGTCC
>NW_015323432.1:0-236 GCF_001447785.1 Gekko japonicus
GAGCAAAGGCAGCCCCAGGGTTCCATCAGCTGACAGTGCTCTCCTTCTTCGATGAGGCACCAGATTTGGGAGGGGCCGGGCAGTCTCCTTCCACCCTCACCCTCCAAAGACAGGGCCTTGGGTGGCAGATAGGTGGAGGAAACCTTCTCCTTCTCCATAGGGACTGAAGGCCACGTTTGGTGGAAGCAACAGGAAAGCTTTGAAAGAGCAGGCCTGGACCCATCCATTCCTCCACC
>NW_015323433.1:0-236 GCF_001447785.1 Gekko japonicus
TTGATGTGTACACAATTTCTTCTCATCAAGGTAAAGAGATATTTATTGCTGAGGCCACCTGATGGAACAGGTGAGCCCTGTATTTTGATTTGTCGGCTGAGATGGAATGATATCTTCTTCCCAGACTGCCAACTCCAATGCCAGATTTGACGCTCTGCTTTAGTCTTCCGTTTGATAATTGCATTTTTATTAGAATGAAATTATTCATATTGGGACCAGGGTTCCCTCTAAGCTGA
>NW_015323434.1:0-236 GCF_001447785.1 Gekko japonicus
GAAACAACAGCCTTGTTAGAAGATTGCATCCTGGCAATGACTTTAGCAGCCATGAGCTGTGCCGACCAGTCTTGCCTTGCTCCAATGCTAGCATGATTGATGAGTTTAGCAGGATCTTAAAGACAAGGGTTTAGCTCAGTCTCACAGTAATCATTTCACAAAGGCTCAGCCAGCAAACAGAGCTACTGCTGTTTACCGTGATGTGCCTTCCCTGAGCCCCTAGTGGGTACAATGCA
>NW_015323435.1:0-236 GCF_001447785.1 Gekko japonicus
AAATCTATCATCAGTTGAGTGAATCCCGACGGACAGTCAATAAAGACAAAACACAAGGATCTGGACTGTGTGGCTGAAGGAAAGCTACGGCAGCCGCTTTGGGGATGGCACCACCTCTGCAGCAGCCAAAAGGGTTGAGGACTCCTGTTCAAGTGAAATTAACCATCTAGCTTCTAGCCCTCCGCAACTCTTGTTTAAGCTTCACAGTCTTCTAAAAAAAAAAAAAAACAACCCAC
>NW_015323436.1:0-236 GCF_001447785.1 Gekko japonicus
GAATTGTTTTTACTGTACCAAAAGGAATGAATGATCTCACTTCAGTGTGTGTAGGTAAGTCATATGGTTCTGAGTATAGCTCCTGAGTGGAAAGAAATAGGCCAGTCACAGGGATGCATGCAGAAACACAACGGGCAGTCTCCACTGGGAGCTGGTAAATCTGTTGTAACACTTCACTAGGAATGATTTCATTTCATCCCATCTGATCCAAAGGCTAGGGTTGCCAGCCTCCAGGT
>NW_015323437.1:0-236 GCF_001447785.1 Gekko japonicus
AGCTTTGATAAAACATCAATATAACTATTTACAATCTTTTTTAAAAAATCTGGCAACAAGGGGGGAATGGTAGGCACAAGGGGATATAATGGAGAATCCCCCTGTGTAGATGCTCTGTTGCTTCAGCAAATGACACTACATTTCACAGTGACAGTGAGGGCACAATGGGGAATCGTCCCCATATGGAAGCAGTATGACTACGAAAGCCATTTGCATGACGCTCACACACACATTTT
>NW_015323438.1:0-236 GCF_001447785.1 Gekko japonicus
AACACCCAACTACTCCACCATTCAGCAGTCAATGCTTCTCAGAGTCCAGCATCCCATTTCTTACAGTAACCTATCAGTTGTCCTGGAGGGCATACAGACAGGGTTAACAAAGAGGTAGGTTTCCGTTTGCACCCATGGTTAGTAGGCATTAATATAACCTTCCTTTATGACTCTAATCCTCTTTCAAAGCTATCCAGGCTCTCTCTTCTGGCAGTGAATTCCATAATTTAATTACT
>NW_015323439.1:0-236 GCF_001447785.1 Gekko japonicus
GTTCGGCTTCTGCACTCTTGCCGATGCCCACCATTTCTGGCTTCTGCTGTCGCACCTGTATGTTGTGGAAACACACACCCCTCCCTCCCAGTTCTCAGCCTTGCCCCTCTTTGCCTCACTTTTTAATCATAGTGATGTTTGGCATTTAAGTCACATGTTCCTTCTGGAGCATCTCCTCTTGGTATCTTCCTCCGCTCCCTCCGCCTATTTCGCAGGGTGTCTGTTGTGGGGAGGGG
>NW_015323440.1:0-236 GCF_001447785.1 Gekko japonicus
GGAATAATTGGCCTTGTAGCAGGCCAAGCTGATAACAAAGGAAGCATAACAAGAATTTAAGCCAGAATCGCTTCTTAATTAGGGAACACACTGGTAACTAAGGATTACAGAAACTGAAAAAAATCTTAACAAATTTAACACAGAATTTGATAAATGAGAGTATATATTTTTAAACTGATTAATATTCTTTAATGTACCATCATGCTGATTCAGCTATGGCAAACATCTGTAATACA
>NW_015323441.1:0-236 GCF_001447785.1 Gekko japonicus
AACCACTACACCAAGCTGGCTCTCCACTACAGCTCTGCCAGCACCACCAGCCATAAGGGCCGGGCAGAGAACAGTGCAAAGACAGGCATGGCTTGGTTGAAAGGCACGGGGATAGCACGGCCAGGATTCCTGGCCGTGGTACCCACATGGAGAGAGGCCAGATGGGCAGAAGTGTTGGAGCTGGCCTTTTGTCCCACAGCCTGCAAAAGGGGGATCAGGATGGCCCAGCTGGTAGT
>NW_015323442.1:0-236 GCF_001447785.1 Gekko japonicus
GTGGGGCTACTCTTGAAAGCAATACAAAAATTTGGCTAGCACAGAATACAGTTGTTCCATTTTTGTCTGTAGTGGATGTCAAGTTCTTATCTGGCCACTCTTGCAACAGATGCAGTGTCTACCAATTTGATTCTGGAATCTGGATTCAGTTTGAGGTGCTGGTTTTTAAATCTTTACAACCTTTCATAGCTTAGGATCCACACATATAAGGAAACACTTGCTGCCTACCTGGTAAG
>NW_015323443.1:0-236 GCF_001447785.1 Gekko japonicus
TTGGGATGATTTTCATTGCTTATGTGCTAAGGATCCTATTGGCAAGCACAGGACCATCAACTTTGTGATGCCGACAAAATGGTGGGGATCTGAGATTTCTGCTTTTCCTCTAGTTTCTGTTGCTAATTCCATCTTATATTACCTTGGGGATAACCCCTTGGGGATAACCCTGATTGTGAAGTTATGTGATTCATATTTCAGTCTTTGTTGGATTTCCAGAACTCCCATGAAACAAA
>NW_015323444.1:0-236 GCF_001447785.1 Gekko japonicus
TTGGCTTTACTTCTCATCACAGTGTTTTATGTCTCACACAATGAGTCATTGCTAGATGCTGTCTCCAAATTAATCAAGGATTACTGGCATCATTTAAAAGGTAACCCAATAAGTTATCACTTGAAGCAGCAAATCTGTCCTCCTCACCCATCCCCTTTCACTTCCTACTACTGATAGAATGAAAACCAGGCCTCCCTTTAAACAGAAATATGAGATAGAGATGACTGGTAATACCC
>NW_015323445.1:0-236 GCF_001447785.1 Gekko japonicus
CTATGTTTCAAAAAGCAAATTCCTACTGTTTGTTGTTCATCGACGTAGTCCTTAGTAAAGTTAATGGCTGCCAGTCTGTTTCAATGGGCAGCACTTTGCACATGCACAGTTTTGGAGAAAGAACACGCAAACTCCTCTGGCAGGCATTCAAGTCGTTCAGGGCAAACCAAACACCAGGTTTCAATGGTATCATTCACATATGGATATCGACATTGCTGTTTTCACCAGCGATAGCC
>NW_015323446.1:0-236 GCF_001447785.1 Gekko japonicus
TTTGATTGATTGATTGATTGATTGATTAGTTATGGCTGCATACTTGTAACTCATTAACTGCGGAGAATTAAGAACTGAACTCTCTCATTCAGGCTATGCCATTGTTGCTCATTAAAGGGGATTGTTCCTTCTCCCCAATTAGTGTCACCACCTTTAATGCAATCCTGTTTGTAAGACAGTTATATAGATGTCACGGGTGTCTATTGGATAGCACCTGTGATGTCCTTGGTGCCAGT
>NW_015323447.1:0-236 GCF_001447785.1 Gekko japonicus
GCTAGCCTGGGCTAGCCAGGTCAGGGCTGGAGAATACCCTATTTAGATACCATGTCCAAATATTTTAAAGCCATGCTGAATTTCTGCCCAGTTGACTTCTGGGGTCAGCCCCTGCCCTCCTCCCCACCTGGAAAAATGAACAAAGGTTGTACTGAAATGACACCTGATGTTATTCTCCAGTCTAGAAGGATTTCAAACCTTTAACAATGTTTAGCATGCCAGAGGATAAGAATCAC
>NW_015323448.1:0-236 GCF_001447785.1 Gekko japonicus
CCTTTTGTGTTAGACAATAGAGGACAACAAGGCTCAGTGATGGAACCTCGCAGGCAGGAGATCCCATCCATGCCATGTCCAGCTAGTTAGTACTGAGAAGGACATTTATCTGAGCCCCTGGAGAATTCCTGCCAGTCAGAGTAGACGGTACTGAACTTAAATGGTCTGATTCAACTCCATGTGTTCGTTTGTGCACAATTGCCGAAGACTGCTTTTGAACTATGGTGCTGGAGAAG
>NW_015323449.1:0-236 GCF_001447785.1 Gekko japonicus
AAAAGCACAGTGTCCAACCCCTGACAAAGAAAAAAACCCCTTCAGCCAAAACGGTTAAAGTTTTTTAAAAAAGGACAGAGACAGGCACAGAAATCCCAGCAATCCCTGTGCCAGTAATAGAAACGCAAACAGACAGGCGAGCTAGAGTGCTACAGATCTGGAAAATGCAGGAGGATGCAAATAGTGATAATGTAGAAACTGTAGATGTTAGTGACAAAGAAATAGGCTGGAGAGAC
>NW_015323450.1:0-236 GCF_001447785.1 Gekko japonicus
CAGGACAGTATCTCATTTTTAAGAATTCCATTCACTGCAGCTTCTATGGAAAATTATCCTTTGGAGCAAATCCAGCAGTTATTGGTGATGTCTTTCTTACTATATGGAATGTGTGTCGAGGGCCTCTCTCTGCCAGGAGGTGGTGTTGGGTTTTTGTACAGCCTCCTGTCACTGTGGTATGTCTTCGGAGGAGGGACCCAGCTGACCATCACTGGTAAGTCATTGCTTTTCTCCCA
>NW_015323451.1:0-236 GCF_001447785.1 Gekko japonicus
CTAAAGTCCCATGGGAGGTCTGTTGTTCCCATTCCATCTTCTAACCTCTACAGTATATAATCTGCAGATGGAGAAAAGTGGTGTCAGTGCCATGGCTCAGTTGTAGCATGCATGCTTTGCATACAGAAGGTACCAAGCTTAATATCTGGCAACTCCAGTTACAGGATCTCAGGAAAAGAAGTCTTCACACTTTACAGTGGTTGGGTCTGGATCCAGATGTAGCACAATCACATGTG
>NW_015323452.1:0-236 GCF_001447785.1 Gekko japonicus
CAGGATTCCAAAGGTGCCAAGGGACACCTTCTCAGTGCCTTTGGGACTGTGGTGGAAGGCATGGCAATGCGAGGCAGACGGCTGTGGCAAAGGCCACAGACGGACCAAGAGAAAACAAACCAAACCCGTTCAGATCATTCCGTTGTCCTGAATTACTCCTCAAGCGCTTGAGTACAGACAACACGCGTCACAACTAGTTTCCCATCATACCTCACAACCAATGTTCCCTCTAAGCT
>NW_015323453.1:0-236 GCF_001447785.1 Gekko japonicus
ATCAGGGTAAGTGGAATAAGCCAACACTTGGTGCTGGGATGGCGGGCAAGGAAGAGAACGAGTTCTAATGGCGCATTTATAATTTATCCTATATTCAAGTGCTGAATCTACTTATTCTTTGTGATGTTGTTACATTTTCCAAGTCTTTGGGAGGGGGAAGGACAGACTGGAATTTAAATAAATTAATACTGTGGAGACCTCAAGTCTGCTGTAGTACAAGATGCTCCTGCATGGCC
>NW_015323454.1:0-236 GCF_001447785.1 Gekko japonicus
TGCTTGTGCCATTTGAAACAAGGTGGTATGTATGTTTGTTGCTAATGCAGTTCATATTCCTGTTGTAGTATAGCTGAAAAGTGGCTTGTGTACATAAAAATTCCAGATGATTAGTCAGGTTGGCCTGTAGCAGCAAAAGTAAATAGGAATCCTTAAAACCTAAGATTGTTTTAGTTGAGTGTACACTTTTGTGAGTCAGAGCTCATTTCTTCAGGTGCATGGTGCATCCATTAGGT
>NW_015323455.1:0-236 GCF_001447785.1 Gekko japonicus
TCTGTGTGCGGTGGCAAGAGACCTCCCCACCGCAGTCCGATCCTGGGGCCAGCTTCTCCTGGATGTTGTTTAAACCACTGGGCAGGAGAAGCCTCCCTGCCGGGTCTGCGAGTGGTGTGAGAGAGATCTCCCTGTCACACGCGGATCCTGGGGCCAGCTCAGTGTGTGTCGGGGAGACCAAGGGGGCAAGCAAAAGAGTAGCTACCAGACCTGGAAGTGGGGAAAGAGGGTAGGCT
>NW_015323456.1:0-236 GCF_001447785.1 Gekko japonicus
GGTTTTCAAGCTATTTGCTCACACTCCTAGAAGAATGCTTTTTTTTGACCACAGTGTAATTAGAAAGACCCCCATGGTTCACCTCAATGTCGAGACACGCATGGATTTCTGGGTCAGTAACTCATAATTCAAGCTATTTCTTTAAAAATCCTGAAAGAATATACCCATGAAAACATAATACCTTTTCTGGAGAAAGAAGGGCTAAATAAACCATCTCCCCAAATAATTTTTTTTTT
>NW_015323457.1:0-236 GCF_001447785.1 Gekko japonicus
AGTGACCCCTGCTCCATGCCCAGAAAACAATGCATGACTGCAAAGTATTGTTCCATGGTGTTCTATAAAGCAGGTTTATACTGTACCTTCTACACCAGTAATTCCCCAAGTGTGTGCTATAAGAGAGTTGTTAGCAAGCCATGAGAAACAAATGCATTCTCCAAGCTCAGAGAAGCCATATGCAGAGGAGGTGATCCTCTGTGTCTCTGTAAGAGTCTTCTCTTACCTTACCCCTT
>NW_015323458.1:0-236 GCF_001447785.1 Gekko japonicus
TCACTCCATCACGCAGCTCTCGGGTCTCGGAACTGCCGAACTGCAGTCCTTCCGGTCTGCAGCTCAGTGTAGTAGCGCTTTAAAGACAAATAAGAGAATAGTAAACGTTTCCCAGACCAGAGCCCATTTTGCCAGATGGACTGTATAAATGCTTAGTCCTATAAAATCAAGTTCAGGTGTTGGTGGGTGGTATGGAAAGAGGACGTTTTCTGTCGTGCTCCTTGTATTTGAGTTCT
>NW_015323459.1:0-236 GCF_001447785.1 Gekko japonicus
TTTTTTTGTCAATAACTAACAAATAGAGAACAAAACTGTGTGCCTGTAAGTGATCCAGTAAAAACTATTATGGGTTTATGAATTTCATGGTCTTATTTGAAAAGATGAGATTAAAACAACCACAAACCCTACTGACAATTAAAATGCACATGAAACGCATCAAGCTGCCTTATACTGAAGAAGACCATCGGCTCAGACTGACAGAGGCTCTCCAAAATCTCAGGCAGAGGTCTTTT
>NW_015323460.1:0-236 GCF_001447785.1 Gekko japonicus
TCTCCGAGAATTACATCTGATCTCCAGACACAGAGATCAGTTCCCTCGGAGTGTAGTGGTTAGAACAACAGACTGGGATGACCTTGGTCCATCTCATCTCTCAGCCATGGAGCCCTGCAACCAGGGGTCTGCAAACTGAACTCACGTGGCCAGCCAAAGGCTCAGAAGGAGTGGAGGGGTGGAATGAGCTCAACTTGGCAGGGCCTGTTTGGTGTAGTGGTTTGGTAACAGCTTGG
>NW_015323461.1:0-236 GCF_001447785.1 Gekko japonicus
TGGAATCCCGTGCAATTACAATATAATATTACAATGATTTCTACAAAAGTGAAGCAAGATAATTAGAGTCTTAAATCAAGAAAAATTTCCAGTTTCACAGGAGAACGTGCCCTCTGCTTCTGACTTCGGCTTACGGGTGCCCAGGTTGCCCCTCCCTTCAGCGAAGCCTTATCAAAGCCACAAACTCTTCAACAGGCACAATATGTTCTTCATAAGGCACAAATATTATCTGAAAA
>NW_015323462.1:0-236 GCF_001447785.1 Gekko japonicus
CACATGAAGCAGTCTTATACTGAGTCAGAGCATGGGTATATCAAGGGCAACATTTATTTATTTATTTTATTCTGTCCTCCCCGCAAGCGAGCTCAGGGCAAATCACAGCAGTTTTAAAAGGTCATTAAAACAATCATCACAATTAAATCATTAAAACAAAACAAAAGGCACAATAATTTAATACAGGTAGCATTATAACTAGAAAGGTGTAATAATCTCGAGTGACTGAAGCAGCT
>NW_015323463.1:0-236 GCF_001447785.1 Gekko japonicus
GATCTATGACAGGGCTACCTGACAGTGGCCAGGAAAGGGGAGGGATCCTGAGCCCAGCAGTGTAGAAGAGGGGCTGACAGCAGGTGCCAAACGTGCCCCCTCCTCGTGATGATTGCGATAGGAAGTCACATCAGGTGTAAAATGTTGTGGGGAGCAGAAAACAGAAGGGATGGTTTTACCTGGTCCATAGAAGACTGCTCACCTGTACTCCCCAAAGGTCCCGACCAAGGAAGCCG
>NW_015323464.1:0-236 GCF_001447785.1 Gekko japonicus
AGACCCACATTCCATTTCTGTCCTTGGGGCAAGTTTCTGCTTTGCTTCATTGGTGCTCAATAAATTGCACTAGCAGTTGTGAAAGGCACATTTCTGAAGAGACTACTGATGCAGGACTTTCTGTTTTTTAATTGTAAATGGGGAAAGTCAATCAGCCAAAATGGAAAGGATGAGATTTGTTCTGTTGTTTCAATTCAAAAAAAGTGGGGGGGGGGGAGGCAAAAGTATGAATATGA
>NW_015323465.1:0-236 GCF_001447785.1 Gekko japonicus
TAGGTAGGTAGCCTCAGATACCACAGGTTAGAGATTTGGCAACTCTCACAATAAATACACAACCAGTTGCTTCTCGTAACCACTAAATTATGGATCTCTGGTCCCTTTCATTCTGTCTCTTCAGGTAAGATGTATATCATGTGAAGTCCCTGGACTGAGTTTAACTTCAACCATGAGCTTACTGTGAGACCTAAGGCACACCACTCAATACCCAATCTGAAAACATAAGGGGGATA
>NW_015323466.1:0-236 GCF_001447785.1 Gekko japonicus
GAAAAGGAAGATGGCAGAAAAAGACCTGAAGCCGGGCGAGGGTGGAATGAAGGACGGGATGTTCCAGGAACACTTACGACCCTGGAGCTTCTCGGTTCTCCTTAAGATGTCCTACCAACCGTCACAGAGACAGGGGCTGCAGAGTTCCTACCGACCACTTGAAGATCTTAGGCCCCACCCACCCACAAAAACAATCAGTCCAGAAGACCATCAACCCACTTATTTGCTGACTGAAC
>NW_015323467.1:0-236 GCF_001447785.1 Gekko japonicus
GGGGGGGGAGGATTTCTCTATCACAGTAACATTTAAACAAGCATGCACTTAAAACATTAGGGAATAGCTATCTAAAAACGCATGGTTCACAAGCATTCTGCATACATTCACCTGATCTTTCCCCCAGCATGTATCTTTGCCTTCAACAGAGCTACAGTTTGATTTTTAATTATTTTATACAACCTATTTAAGGTTGGTGTTAGAATATTAGATGTGCTGTTACGATCTGCCTTAGG
>NW_015323468.1:0-236 GCF_001447785.1 Gekko japonicus
GGGAAGCCACTGCTAACTGGTTTAGATATACTGGGCTGGATGAATCAATAGTCCAGTTCTAGACACAGGAGCAAGGACGTGGCAGCTGGCTACATTTGTGCACATTTAGGGCTGTTGATAAGAGGGACGAAGCAGACAAAATTAAGGAGGCCTTGGTTTCCAAAGGCTCCTGAAGGCTTCCAGAGCCTCACAAAACCTTCCAGAGCTTCCCACAGTTCCTGTGGCACTGGCTTAAG
>NW_015323469.1:0-236 GCF_001447785.1 Gekko japonicus
ACATCCCTCTTGCCTTGGAGATCCTCTCATCACCTCCTCCAGTTCTCCAGTGTGTTCTAATGCAGAACATGTGGCCAGGCTTGTCGATAGTATCCTGGCTGCTGCATTGTCTGGATGACCTGGTTGCTTCTGAACCCCCCCCCCCCTTAAAGCTGGGCTGAGGATCTGCCTGCAGGTAATGGGATCTTTTTGTTGGCATTTCTCTTCAAGAAGGAGGAGAAGGAGAAAGAGAAGAA
>NW_015323470.1:0-236 GCF_001447785.1 Gekko japonicus
ATTGTAGCCTTAGCAGTACTGTTTCCTAATTTACCGTCAACAGAAGTTGGGAGGATGTGGCTGCCTTGAGACGGCTGGGTAGAAGTTGTCCATGTTTCTGGAGATAACAATAAAGCAGTGGAATGCCACACAATTTATGAAAAGGAGCAGAATTGCTGGATTTAAAGGGGGGGACAACAACAAATAGAGTATACTGGAACACGATTCTGGATTGACAGCCCTTTAGTTTTCACAGA
>NW_015323471.1:0-236 GCF_001447785.1 Gekko japonicus
TCCTGTGGCCATCACAATATCCTCTGGCATGCACCAGTGACCTGTGCCTGCCTGTCCTGGAATTGTCAGGACCCACGAATCCCGTTTCTAGATGGAACAACAGAAGCAGCGCCCTCTGCTGTAGGGAGGACTGTGGCACACCCAGTAGGAGAGCCAGAATTCTTCACATGCCTGGGAGCTCCACAGATAGGGGTACAGAGGAAGAGCTCCTTGCAAGCTGCCGTGCGAGAGAGGAC
>NW_015323472.1:0-236 GCF_001447785.1 Gekko japonicus
CCTTTTTTCCTACGAAATGACCCCTGCTCTCACCTTTCCTCCATCAGCTCCACCAGGGCAACTTTCCTGAGCTACAAAAAGCATCCGGGGGGCAGGGGAAGAACATGCTCATACATCAGCACAGAAACAGCCATTGCCAGTTCTGTAATAGCCCCCATCAGTCACACAGATGGACAGTTGAATGAACAAAAATGGGATGAAGCGTACATACACACAGGGCTATTTTTGGACAGGAA
>NW_015323473.1:0-236 GCF_001447785.1 Gekko japonicus
CAACAAGCTTCCATGACAGAGCGGGGATTAGCAACTGAGTCTCCCAAACTCCAACCACTGCTCCATGCTGGCTCCCATTATGCATTGTACAAAGATTTTCTTTGTCTGTCTTGCATCTAGTGACCATGGATATCCCAAGTTCTAGTATTTGAAAGAGGGAAGAAAGGTTCACTCAATTCACTTTCTTTCTCCTCATGTGTATCTCAACAAATACTTGTTGACCATCAGAAGAGTCC
>NW_015323474.1:0-236 GCF_001447785.1 Gekko japonicus
TGCCCTCAAACTAAGACTAGAACCCTGGCCACTCCCCACACTGGCTAGTAATTAATTGGCAGGGTGCTTTGGAGTACCAGAACTACAAAGAGCCCATATGACTAGATGGAATCTTGTAGAATGATCTGTCTCATTCACTGATATGAAGAGTTCTGGACAAGTACAGACCCTGAACCATCATCACATATTAGATAAGGCCCAAAGGCTCGGGAGAGGGGGGGTAGGGTTGCCAGATC
>NW_015323475.1:0-236 GCF_001447785.1 Gekko japonicus
AACCCTGTACCCAAGCTAGTTTTGGTTGACATCAAGGGCCGCAAATAGATCAGTGCACTTGTTGGGGTGCAGGAATGTCTCCAGTGTGAATGCACAGAAACAGGGCTAGGACGTGATTGTTCTCTACTATTGTGTTCTTTGCAAGGACACTCTAGGGTTGCCAGTTTCAAGGTGGGGCCTGGAGATCTCGTGGAATAACAGCTGATCTCCGGGCAATAGAGATCAGCTCCCCTGAC
>NW_015323476.1:0-236 GCF_001447785.1 Gekko japonicus
TCCTTTGAATTGCCAGCAAGGAACAGAGGGAATTGCCAGGGTGATCTTACCATCCTACTTCCAAAACAGGCACAGACGCTTCCACTATTTTATTTTCTGAACCAGACACTCTAGGCAACATATCCAACAATATTAACTTCTCTCAACAGATATTAGACCCTGATACTTATGAGTAAATTAAAGTTTGGCTCTCGTAGAGTCACTTATATCTGCTCAGTTGCAAGAATATAATTGTC
>NW_015323477.1:0-236 GCF_001447785.1 Gekko japonicus
TTTAATCACTCTCTGTGTAAAGTACTTATCTTCAGAAAGTGAACTGTGCATTTCACAGCTTGTGGAAGATAGGTTACTCACATGACAATGACATAAGAATGAATGCCACATAGTGCCACAGAAATTTCCATTGAAGACATATGATTATTGTTGAGCACCCATTGCTCACAGAAGTATATCTGAGATGGCATAAATACTCTGTCCATAAATTACACTGCTCTGATAGCCACAACTGC
>NW_015323478.1:0-236 GCF_001447785.1 Gekko japonicus
GAGATTCAAGGTGGATTACAAAATAGGGGAAAATCAGTCAGACAGCGTAAAACATTCAATGAACAATGTGAAAAGTCCAGAATTACAAAAAATTTTAAAAAACAATGCAAACAGAAAACTGCCAAAAGCATGCCATGCCATAAGCAATGTAGAAAGTCAATTACAAATGCAGAAAAGAATGCTATAAAAACCAGATGATACATATAAGGGAATAAAGGTAAAAGTTTCCTTGCTCG
>NW_015323479.1:0-236 GCF_001447785.1 Gekko japonicus
TCTTATTACCAGTGCAACACCTTTGGTCTGCACCAAATCATTCCTCCCTAAGTGCCACACAAGGACTTCAGATCCCTGCCCTCTCTTAAGTCCTGGTGGAGATAGGGCAGAAGTCAGTCCCACCACATCCCCCACTTCCCAGAGTACTGGATGCTTGCAAGAAGGGAAAAGCACAGCTGAGTCCCATCAATGCTGACCTTGGCCCAAATGACTATGGAGTGGCCCAAGGTGAGGAC
>NW_015323480.1:0-236 GCF_001447785.1 Gekko japonicus
CAAAGTCCCAAATTCCATCTTCTGATGAGAGAGCAAAGACACTGTGCAGCAGGAAGTGGAATCGGTCTTCAGGGTCACTCCTGCCCTACCATCCACTTTGCTTCTCCGAGAAAGGTAACCTTTTATAAATGAAACTGACAATGGTGATGAAAGGGTGCTGAGGGATAGCAAGAGAGTGATGCAGTAATCTCAGAATTAGATGGCCAGAGGAGCAATCTTAAGCAGGTCTACTCAGA
>NW_015323481.1:0-236 GCF_001447785.1 Gekko japonicus
AAGCAATTACCATAGCTGGCCTGCCCTTGGTCACCAGCTACTCCATGGGTTATAAGGAAGACAGACAAAGGCTAAAGGATTGGTTGAGACTAGATATGCAGCAGAGTGAAACCTGAGCTTTCTCTGTTGAGCTTTCAGGCTATACAGCTTCTCTGATCATGATTCCTCATATAGCCACAACAAACCTGGCTTGGTTCTTCCCTTCTGCTCATTCCTCAAAACTGCCTCCTATCTCC
>NW_015323482.1:0-236 GCF_001447785.1 Gekko japonicus
ATAAATGTCCAACAAACATGGAAACTAACCGGACATGAAGCCTATTTGTAGCAAAGAAAATATGGCAAAACTGGAATTAGCCTGAAGAGAAAATCTATGGATCAGAATGATGCAGAATGATACTGTAGATGAAGCGGAGAGTCAGGATTTAGCAATTCATAGTAGACTGCATGTTAGCCCACCCTGTTCCACCACACTCTGTCTGTAAATTTCTCCCAACACAGATTTGATGCCAT
>NW_015323483.1:0-236 GCF_001447785.1 Gekko japonicus
ACAGCTTAGAGGGAACATTGGTCCTAACACAGCCGCCATGCTGGCTCCATGGCATCGTGGGAGAGGATCTGTTCTTCCCTGTGGCCTCCAGGAAACCCTCCCCTCTCCCTCCGCTCCACTGTGGTTTGTCTTCGTAGCTCAGACCTTCCTTTTCCCTTCCTATCAAGAGCCTGGGAAAGTGAGAAGCTGACTGGCTTTGAAGAGGGAAATGAGTCTCCACACGGGGATGGGGGGGG
>NW_015323484.1:0-236 GCF_001447785.1 Gekko japonicus
TTTGCCTTATTTACAAATATACAAAGCAAAAACACACTGCTACAAGGCTGTAAATCACCTTATCCTGCATCAGATCTCGGTTAGGAATATCTTGCATCCGATTGGCACATTTTTATGATGATCTTCTGAGGAGCTCAGGAAAGCATACATAGTTCTTCCCGCATGCATTTTAATCTCACATCAAACTTGCATTTAGGAGGAGAGAGTGGTCCTTTCTGCATTTGCCTGCCATTCTG
>NW_015323485.1:0-236 GCF_001447785.1 Gekko japonicus
GGGGGGGGGGGTTGGCAACCCTACTAGGAACAACTCTGCAAAAGTCATTAAGGGTTTTCCTCTTTGCACTGAAGGGGTAAACAGAAAGAATATCGACAGACGGTCCGATCAGCTTAGCTTCTGGGTGATAGTGCATTTGATGGGTTTCCTTCTTCCTTCTGTTTGAAATAGAGAGTATGCTAACTTCTGGCAAACCTAAAGTTAGAAAAGCTTTAGTTGGGCCCAAAATGCTGAAA
>NW_015323486.1:0-236 GCF_001447785.1 Gekko japonicus
AGAGTCCGCGCACTCAACCACTACACCACCAAACTGGCGGAACGGACAACAAAATGGCTGCCATGGGGGGGCGGAACCGATGACAAAATGGCTGCCCCGGGGGGCGGAGCCGACCACAAAATGGTCGCTGCCCCTCACTTCAGTCACACAATCGAAGATCCCTCTGCTGTGGTGAGAGGAGCCGTGTTTTCAAAGATGGGCACAGGCATCAAAAGCCTGGCTGGGCAAAAGCCCCA
>NW_015323487.1:0-236 GCF_001447785.1 Gekko japonicus
CTCTACAAAATTCCACTCCTTTTTTCCCATCCTCTTTCTAGGAGCACTTCACCAAATGCCTTCTTCCTTTATCATTCTTTGAGATGCCAACTCAGCAGGCAAGTCATATTGCCGAATGCTACCTAGGACTACATTTATGACAGAGTACCATTCACGGTGCATCCTAGGAATCTGTTTATAGTACCAGCATGGAACCCACAGAATCTCCTACAAAAAAGCCCAGCCAGTCCCCCCCC
>NW_015323488.1:0-236 GCF_001447785.1 Gekko japonicus
TGTGGCTTTTTCTGTCACTGATGGGCCGAGAAACGTTTTCTCGGGCAGCGTGACCTCCTTTGATTGTGAGTTTTGAGTTTGCTACTGCAAATGATCCCAATTGAATCTGAAACCTTCCCTTAACTGTGTTGTAAATGCCTGTGTCCTGTGAAACAAACGCTACTCCTCTTCTTCCCCAGGTCTGGATCAAGGAACAGAGATCGCAGGAGGTGAGTCATCCTTGGTTTTGGGGGGAG
>NW_015323489.1:0-236 GCF_001447785.1 Gekko japonicus
GCTGATACAGCGTTAGAGACAGCAATCTCGAATCAGGAGGACATACAAAAAATGCAGAGTAACGAGGTTTGGGCGAGAGAACGTATTTTGCTCCTGGAACATCATTCTAGAGAACGTTTCCTAAAATTCAGAGGATTCCCTGAATCAGTGGAAGGGACGGAAGCCCTCACGAATTTCTTAGCGACATGGCTTGCCCAAATAGATCTTTTTGATGATGATACCACTCCGCTCCTTCT
>NW_015323490.1:0-236 GCF_001447785.1 Gekko japonicus
CAGCTCTCCCTCACCCATGCTCATGACAATCATCCACCTAATCTTAGAAGGCAGGGACACGCAAAGCAGTCCCTCTGAAGATGACCGAATTTCTCATCCCTGCTGTGTCAACTGCCAGATCCCTGTATCAACATTACTTCTCCCTTGGATGGGCCCAGATCACAATTGTGTCATTCTCTCATCTTTTGTTTAATGTCCTCACACTGAAGGGGGCTTAGAGGTTAAGATGCTGAGCT
>NW_015323491.1:0-236 GCF_001447785.1 Gekko japonicus
GGAGATTTGGAGGGGTGGAGCCTGAGGAATCAGGGTTTGGGGAGGGACCTCATTGGTCTCTAAGACCATAGAGTCTGCCCTCTGAAGCTGCCAGGGGAACTGATCACATAAAGATGGCAACCTTACTCCATGACAGAGTGAGGACTTAATCCTGGATCTCCCAGCTCTGAAGTTTTAGCCTGGACATTTGTGCCAAAGCGTATACCTCACCTGAGCCTGTTGTCAGCGATGGAATG
>NW_015323492.1:0-236 GCF_001447785.1 Gekko japonicus
TAGGAATGTTGGAACACCACAGCATGCCCTGAAACAAATGAATTTTTAAGGATTACTTCATGCAATGTTGAAACATAGAAACTCGCCTTTAATACAGTCAGGGCTGGCTGCAGGTTCGGGGGGTATGTCTTTGGTCACAGAGTGTCCGTGTGGGGGACTCTTATCTGCGGCAGCTCCCTTCACACCCTCCCCATTGCAGCCATCACTCCTAACTTCACCCCCCCACACACACACAC
>NW_015323493.1:0-236 GCF_001447785.1 Gekko japonicus
CCCATTGTGTTTTTAGTTGTTTTCATTTTGACCATGGATTCATATGGTTCTGAGCGGCTTGAAAACTGTGAGCCAGTAAATCTGCTGCCTGATGTTAGGGATTGAGTAGGTATTAAGCGGAAGGGAGGCATGTTTAACTTGATAAAGTGAAGGCTGCTGGAGGGTCGCTGGAGTTCTGAACAGAGAAGACATTAGTGTTTGACCAGAGCATTCAGCATGTTTTCTCTGCCTTGCAT
>NW_015323494.1:0-236 GCF_001447785.1 Gekko japonicus
GTTTAAAGTTTACCCTGAAGGCTTGTGGGGAGAGATCCCTAAAACTCAAGGCGGCGTTGCGGGAAAAGGCACTCAAGACCTCAGATCCTCCTATCTCAGAGTCTAAGGACAAGTCAGCTCTGACCGCCTTATTGGGTTCAACCTAATTGGCTTTGCCCCCTGGTTCCAGGTCTCCGAGAACCTAGTCGGGCTCACGCTCTCCATCCCAGACAAGCGTGCCTCCTCCGAGCCCCCTA
>NW_015323495.1:0-236 GCF_001447785.1 Gekko japonicus
GTCTTCCAGATCCTAGACCAGAGTCAGGATTTGAACCTGTGCCTTCCAAATCCTGCTTCTTGATACAGAAAAGGCAGGCAAGCAAGGGAACTGTGGGTGACTGATTCTCATCGTTGCTCTTGTTTCTAGATCACATGCCTGGGCGTGTACATCGATGCTGTAAGCTTGTGCCCTGTCTCTCTCTTGGTAGCCAAGGCTGTAAGAACCTAAGAAGAACCCTCCTGGATCAGACCAGT
>NW_015323496.1:0-236 GCF_001447785.1 Gekko japonicus
TCTGGACACCACAATATAAAATCCAGAAAATTTTCTCATTTCAAAGCTGTTCCGCAATAATAAACACTGACTGGAAACGTTCCCAGATGGGAGTGGTGCAAAATGCGATACTCAACTGGACACAGTTCTTGAACTGCCTTGGCTGAACCTTGACATCACTGAAAGCTGCTATAACATCCATCCAGATATTCGGTTACTTCAAGATTCTCCGGCCCCACAGGAGACAGCCCACAGCA
>NW_015323497.1:0-236 GCF_001447785.1 Gekko japonicus
TAGCTTGGGAAATTCCTGGAAATTAGGGAACAGTGTCTGTGGAGGCTGGAGTTTGAGACATAGAGGGAGCTCAGTGTGACAATAAAACACAAAGCAAATCTAGTAGCCACAGATGGTATAGAAAAATATTAATAATAACAACAAATAACAGCACATTATAAATAAAATATAGCTAAAATAGTAAATAAATACAACAAAATTGATGGTCATGGCATCAGGAATAACAAAAAAAAAAA
>NW_015323498.1:0-236 GCF_001447785.1 Gekko japonicus
AATATATAATCTATTCTGGAGTGTGTTTGGTGCCTAGGGGAAAAATAAGTGTAGTCTTTTGTCGTGGTGTTATTGGCTCTCCAGACATCTATTAGGTCAAAATGCTTCATAAGTTTAAATAATGCGGTATTGCCCGATGACATATCCTGGAAGCGATGTTTGATATGACCTTGCGATGTGTTAGATTTGTCCAGAAATTTGTTCGAAATAAAGTTTAAATCTCCTCCTATCACTAC
>NW_015323499.1:0-236 GCF_001447785.1 Gekko japonicus
TCTGAGTCCCGCAACCAGAAGGATTGCCCAATTTCCTCTTTTCCCTCAGTCAGGGGAGGGTGGTGCAACCTGAACTTCCTGGCTCCCTGCCAACTTACACAGTACCCATTGTTTGTCTAAGCCAACACAGGTGCAATTCACCTTCCCGGGTTCCCAAGGCAACGGCTGGCTTGGGGAACCAAGATTCTTAAAGGGACAGACACCTCCTCTTTAGTCAAGCTGCTGCAGTTTCCCTC
>NW_015323500.1:0-236 GCF_001447785.1 Gekko japonicus
TCTAGTGAGCTTACTGAAATATACAAAGACAGATGGACAACAGACTAGAATCTTACCTGTCATGCAAGAATACACTCAAGTTGGTTGAAGGCTGGAATTGGGCTTTTGCTAGCCCATGAAGAGCAATTCTCATCAGATTCCAAAAATGAAAACTGTCCTATTGAAAATACAAAAATCAGTAGCTGATTAAATGCCCTTCTAGTAGTAATTATCGTATGGAAGTGTGTGTAGTATAG
>NW_015323501.1:0-236 GCF_001447785.1 Gekko japonicus
ATTTATATTTCTCATTCTGTTGCCCATTCATCCATTTTGGAAAAGTCATATTGGAGTTCTTCATGGTCTGTCTGCGTTTTCTCTATTCCGAATAATTTGATGTTATCAGCAAAGTGAAGGTCCCTGCCAGTCAGAGTAGAACATAATGGTCTGGTAGACTTACCTGATATGAACTAACTGTTTAGTCATATGACGTTCAATGGAGAAAGAAAAACAAACATGATTAGGAGTGGGGT
>NW_015323502.1:0-236 GCF_001447785.1 Gekko japonicus
AAAGTGAGAAAAGAACTTGAAAAGATGAAGAAAGATATGGATTGTTTAAAAGAGAGGATGAGAGAAAAGAGCCCCAGTAAAGGGGCCTCAAGAGAATTGGCTCAGTGCCGCAAGGATCTGGATAACTTCCCACTCCCTGAAGGAAAGGGGGTCCCCAGGAAAGAAAGAACCCGAGGAGAGGACCTAGAGGAAATAGTGGTAGAAACGTTTCCTCTCAGAGAAGTTCCAATGGGACA
>NW_015323503.1:0-236 GCF_001447785.1 Gekko japonicus
GCTTCAACCAGAGATCGCACCTTGGGATACATGAGCAGACCAATCCCAGCGAAACACCTTAACATTCCCTTTTTTGTTCTGAAAATTTGTCAGATGAGAGCTCTGAACTTTAACAGAAGCTACAGCACAGACACTAACCAGAAACAAAGGGTGGGAAAGGTTTAGAGCTTGCACGGTTAGAGTGCCTGAGTAGAATTTTGGAAACCTATGTTCAAATCCCTACTCTGCTATGGAAG
>NW_015323504.1:0-236 GCF_001447785.1 Gekko japonicus
TTTTTTAATGATCCCGAAACCACAATATTTTGTTTACGACGGTAATAATGCATTCTGCCGCAATAACCCAGCAGAAGGTTTTCAAATTACTGAACTAAAACATTAAAGATGGTGCCCGGGATTCAGATAAAGGGGCGACGGCAGGAATACAATTCCCAGTGGCGAGATAGTGCAATTAGTTTCATAAATAAAACGGGAGCAATTAGATTAATGAATAAAGGGGAGGGCCTTCCGAG
>NW_015323505.1:0-236 GCF_001447785.1 Gekko japonicus
CCTCTTTTTCTACGAAATGACCCCCGGGATCACTTTTTTAAAAACATCTACCTCTGTCATAGACTGATTTGGAGCTCCTAACATTTTGTAGACTCTCCCAACATTTTGTGATCAGACCCAGCCCCCATGACGGCCATTTTGTGATTGGTTGGTACCAACTAACCTCCCTCCATGGCAGCAATTTAGTTATGGTGCTTACTACCTGTTCTCAAACTTCCAAAGGCACTCACAGTTTC
>NW_015323506.1:0-236 GCF_001447785.1 Gekko japonicus
CTCTACTCCCCAAAATGCTTCCACTGGCTACCAGCACAGGGTTTCCAGCCCTATATACCATTGCTGGCTGTTATGGAGCAGCAATAACAAGGATGGGTTAGATTGAACAAAACGTGTCTGGAAGGCATTCTTCTTCTGCCCCAGATATATTTACTACTACCGCTAGCTCATACTTCTTCTCAACGTACTAGTTTTACACAGATTACTAAATCTATCACAGATGCACAAAATTTCAC
>NW_015323507.1:0-236 GCF_001447785.1 Gekko japonicus
CAACATGACTTCTCTTATGTTCTTGTGTCCTTAATGTAAATAGAATCAGTCAATCAATAATTTTGTAGTAGGCGTCTCACGTTTTGAGTGGAGTAGGTGTCTCACATTGCCTAGTATATGATCTTTTCACCTGCAGATACCAAGGAGTGAAGCTAGGACCCTTGATATGTAAAGCTGATGCTTTATCAATAAGCTGTGTGCTCACAGATTTATTTATTTATTTATTTAATTCCACT
>NW_015323508.1:0-236 GCF_001447785.1 Gekko japonicus
GTGGGGTCCCAGAGACCAGTGAGAAGCCCGCAGCCAGCGAAACCCCAGGTGGACCGGTGGGTGCAACACCAAAACAGACAACAACTGATGGCCCCGAGGTTGCGCCGACACTGCCACCGCCCCCAGCCCCATGGCTGTTGCAGCAGGACCAGAGACAGAAGCCACAGCCCCACCAATGGAACCATGTTGCTTGAACCGTGAGTGACGCAGACTGACATATCTAAGGGACTATGTTT
>NW_015323509.1:0-236 GCF_001447785.1 Gekko japonicus
TGTGTTGCTGTGGCCAGCCTTAAAGCAGAACTGCTGCCACAACAACTACACTGAGATTTTGTAACATGCTTAGAAAAGATGCTTAAAAGAATGGAACTCTGAACACCTCATTCTCCTAAAAGAGAAAATACCATAAAGAGACAGCTTATTTTGTACAGTACTTTTTTGCTATTCTCTACCGTATGTATGAAGGAGGGAGCTGAAAGAAAACTTTGGTCCCTGCCACATGGCAGGAA
>NW_015323510.1:0-236 GCF_001447785.1 Gekko japonicus
TTGTTTGCTGACATCCCAACATCTTCACAGGGAGACATTGCAATGGGGGAGAACATGGACTAAACAGGTTGCCTACCCTCACTATAGTTGCACCATTTAGAGTTTTGTGTAGACAGGAGTAATACTTATAGTTTCCTGCATGCTGCTATGATGCCTTCTATGGAGAGATTTCTCATAATGTTTACTGTAATACATCAGATGGGTTTATTTGCTTATTTCATGTGTTTGTGTCTTGC
>NW_015323511.1:0-236 GCF_001447785.1 Gekko japonicus
TCTTCTTCTTCCTGGCGAGATGGACCGATGGTCAGACACAGTAGGACATCTGTGATGTGCATGCTTGCCAACCCAGGCTGAACGTAGTTTGTTCCTTCAAAGATGATGTTGAAATATGTGTACGGTCCAGAGGAGGACGGAATGGGGGTGTGGTGTCCGCCCTCCTTTCTACACATGTTGAACACATACCACCAAAGCCATGTGTGTGCAGTCCTAACCAGTGTTCCCTCTAAGCT
>NW_015323512.1:0-236 GCF_001447785.1 Gekko japonicus
CTTAAAGGTGCCACTGGACTCTAAATGTGAATCGTGGGCGTTCAGGATGCGTCCAAAATTCCCCACTGACAAATTCCTCCCCTTGGTTTTGGACTCCTGAATCGAAGTATGAAGGAAGGCTACTGCTTCCGGGGTCCCACTCCCATTCCAAACTGTCTTGCTCGGAAGTGACTGTGTAGTGGTGTCGTTTTCAAGGAGCACGGAATGACTTCTAAGCAGGGCTATTTTGGGGCAGG
>NW_015323513.1:0-236 GCF_001447785.1 Gekko japonicus
TCATCAGAATTGGAACCCCCTCTGCTGCTTTAAAAGACATTGACTTGGTAGTGGCCAGCTGAGGCATTCCCTGCCAAAATGGGGAGACAGCTCATCTTCTATAGGTGCCCAGTTCCATTTCTAACTGTGCCATTGGGAACTGGATCCAAGTGCCTCCCGCCCCACTTCTCCCTATGAGCCCAGCCAGTTTTGCCTGTGAGCCCCTGTCATGATCCTGGGCCTATAGTGCTGCGGCC
>NW_015323514.1:0-236 GCF_001447785.1 Gekko japonicus
TCCAATGGAAACAAGCTCTTTCAGTGGACTGAGTTCAATCCAGCTTCACTAATTCAGTTAACCAACACAGGTATGCACAGACATGCCTATTTGTTACATGTTCTCTTCCTACTTGTCCAGTGAGAAATAGTACAGGGGAAATGCTACAGGGTTTAGTTTCCATCAAATGGGAGAGTGCTGGAGTCCTATGTTGGTAGGAAGCAACATAAGCAGTCTCCAACAATGTTCCCTCTAAG
>NW_015323515.1:0-236 GCF_001447785.1 Gekko japonicus
TTCTTCTTGATGCTGTGAACAGTCTTTAAGGACTCCTCTCATTCTTTTTTTTTTAAAAAACAAAAGACTCCCATGGAGAGCATGAGCAGGCTGCAGTGTCTCTCTGACAGTGAGTGACACGTGACGCACCGTTGGCTGAGTCTTTGACATGCGGATGCTGCAGAGCCAGTTTTTGGGTACAATAAATTGGTTTGTAAGGCTGGCTGTTTTGGTTTACTATTGTTCAGGCATGCTTA
>NW_015323516.1:0-236 GCF_001447785.1 Gekko japonicus
TTATGACCTATGGTCAACGCAATAAATTAACACTACTACAAAGCAACATTCAAACAGCCAGGCTATCCTGTGATAATGGCAAGCCTGACACAATCAATATGGTGGACTTAGCCATCAGGATTTGCAAAGCATCATACAAGGTTCCGGTTATTCATTCTCGGTAAACAGGTCGGCAGCTTCATAAGTAATAATTTGTTGTGATCTAGGCTTCTCACATATATACAAACACACAGAGA
>NW_015323517.1:0-236 GCF_001447785.1 Gekko japonicus
TTGCCTTGAACCACGAGGAAAGGTGGGATGTAAATTTTTGACTAAATGACTAAAATTGTCAGAGGAATTTCTGACTTTCTACCCCACACCTGTTCGGAAATAACTTCCTTTGGATCTTGAATACTGAGGGCTTTTTTGTAATTTTTTCACTTTTAACGTAACCTCTTTGGAAATTAAGGCTTTTAGTTGAAAGAAAGACAAATAATGGCTGCGGTCACACGGAAACATTAGCCACG
>NW_015323518.1:0-236 GCF_001447785.1 Gekko japonicus
GGTGGGAGACCTCCAGGTAATTGTGGCCCTTCCCTGTCAATGCTCACCTGATCAGCAGGTGGAAATTGGGGCCAAAAGGATGGAGCAGCACCCCGGAAGATAAGGCCTCATCTACTTGCATGAACTTCTGACCATAGAGTTCCTGGCAAGAATAGTCCTAGGAATCACTAGAAACTCTATAGGTGCTTTCACACATGCTAAATAATTAAGTTTCAATCCACTTCAGTGACTGTTTG
>NW_015323519.1:0-236 GCF_001447785.1 Gekko japonicus
CCTTATGTTAAAAACTCTTTGCAGACAGAAAACCAACATGGCAAGCAAGATGAGTAGAACCTTTCTCCCTGCTGTGTTGCTTTGCTATGTGTCTGGGATTTTTTAATGGGAATAAAAGCTGGAATCCATCACCTGCAGTCTGGAATGGTGTAGTCCATTCTGTCACCTTAGAGTTCTGCCCTGCCCTTACCTCATAGCTTTTCCAAGTGTGAGTCCTACTGAAATGAACATAAGGT
>NW_015323520.1:0-236 GCF_001447785.1 Gekko japonicus
TGAGACCTGCGGAGTGGTACAGGCTCAGAAGGCACGGATTGCGGGGTGTCTGTATTAGGCTCTGCTAAACCTGCACCCGGTACACCTACGGCTGGGGTTGCTATTTCCCGGTCAGGGGTCTGCCCTGTTTTGGGGATAGTTTCAGGTAACTCAGTGCTTACCTCCAGTTCGGGAGGCCGGGAAACACTTTCAGATAATTCAGCCCCCGGAGAGTCAGCACTGTCCTTAGCCCATCT
>NW_015323521.1:0-236 GCF_001447785.1 Gekko japonicus
CAACTGAGAACAATGAGGAAGAAAAGGGGTAGGATTGTGCTTGAAAATAGGTGTCTTACTGTTCCACTCAAGCATCCCAGGAAGGGAGGAAAAATTCATGCCAATTCATGCTTTCTTGTGCCTCCTTATAGAATGGAGATGCTTTCTCTCACATGCCTGGAAGATGGCAGGGAAGGGGACAGTCTAGGAGACTTCCATCTCAGTTGGGCAGAAAACAAAAAGTGATAGGTGGAAAT
>NW_015323522.1:0-236 GCF_001447785.1 Gekko japonicus
TGTAGCAATGTGCCTGTGCCACTGCCCATTTGACCCAGAAGTGACATCATTGTGTCAGGGACTTTGGGGTGACGTTCTGGTATTTGGACAAAAACTCTATGGTAAATTTGGCTCCTACCATAGAGTTTTTGCCTAAATACCAGAGTGTTTCTCTTACGTCACTTCCAGACCATGTGGTTGGTGATGTAGACACGTCACTTCACGTCGGGTTGGGCCTCCCTCTTTTTGGGGGTAAG
>NW_015323523.1:0-236 GCF_001447785.1 Gekko japonicus
TATATGCAATGGTTTAATTTGCATACAAGGCGACTTTGTTTCTTTCCCTCTTATATTCAGTACGGAGGGGGGAGAGTTCCAGCTCTTTATTCTAACGTTCACTTTCTTGAGTTGATATTAAGAATCATCTTCCGAATTTTTTCATCATTCCTCAAAACAGTAGCCCTTTTAGCACAAATCTTATCTTGCTCATCTTTGATCAACTGGTCCAGCTCCACAAGTTTTGCCTTCAGTGG
>NW_015323524.1:0-236 GCF_001447785.1 Gekko japonicus
TTTGAAATACAGGAGGAGAGAAGACTTTCCCATATATGTGAATCCAAGCAGTATCTCTTCCCCCAAATCAAAGAGCCAGTCTCAGGTGTCCTCTAGTGTTTGCAGTCAAACCTCTCCTGTGGAAGGGCAGTTTTACACAAGATGCCCCTCTTTAATTTCACCCCCCCAAATTATGCATGTGTACTGTACAGCCTGGACTAGAAGTGGAACCAGGATGGAGCTGGAACAAACAAAAT
>NW_015323525.1:0-236 GCF_001447785.1 Gekko japonicus
GCTCCCTATAGCCCCTTGGACTCAGTACAGTCATTTCTGGTGTTAGAAGAAGGATACACAGAATCTCTCATACGTATGTCTGCATTGTCAAAACGAGGCATTGCATGTCCATGATATTCACCCCCGTGCTGCAACCGAAGGTGAAGGGTGTCTGGGAGAAAATGGGAATTCTCCACCCTGTGATTTTTCATAGGTGCCTCCCTTCTTCGATCATAATGTGGAACATGGGTAAGCAA
>NW_015323526.1:0-236 GCF_001447785.1 Gekko japonicus
CACCTACCTCCCACCCTTGGCACTCAACTCCCCCCACACCCTTGGCATTCACTAACCCCCCCAACCTTGCTGTCTCCCCAACTACCCACCACCACCCTTGGAACTCCACTATCCCCCCACCCTTGGAATCCACTCACCCTCTACCATCGCTCTCTTCTCACCTACCCACCACCCTTGCTTGGCATTCACTCACCTCCCAACCTTGCTCTCTCCCCACCTACCCACCACCACCCTTG
>NW_015323527.1:0-236 GCF_001447785.1 Gekko japonicus
TAAAGAGAAACAATGTACAAAACCCAACATAAACCAGCAGGCCCCATACAAGTGAAGACAAGTAAAACAAAACAATTCTGTTCAATTAAACGTTTACAGAAGCCCAATTCCTTTCAATGAAAATGGTTCAGTAATTTATCTGGTTCCTGTTTAGCATCCTACCATCAAGTTTTAGGCCACAATCCACCTCACAGATAAAAGGAGCCAAGGGCTCCGATCATACCACCGAGGAACTG
>NW_015323528.1:0-236 GCF_001447785.1 Gekko japonicus
GGTATTGCCCATTTTGGGAACCAGTGATCTAGACTAAGCTCCTATTCCTATTCTATTTGCAGGTATTTAAACCTGGGTATGATCCGTGGTGCAAACCTTTGATGCAATCTGAAGGGCACAATCAAGTGGCTCTTTCCCATGGCTTACAGCCTGAAGTGAGCCATCCCCTGCTCCCAATGTTTATTAGTTTTTTTCCACATGACAATAATTCTCTGCTATTGATATAATGTGATAAC
>NW_015323529.1:0-236 GCF_001447785.1 Gekko japonicus
TCCAGGCAAGTGTTCATAGGACTGCAGCCATAAAGTAATACAACCTGACCATTGGTTTTCCTACTCTGGGGCAGGTTTGTCTAGTTTCTCTGTTATTGCTGTGGTAATAGGGCTACCGCATGGCAGTTATCTCCATGGTTCCCCTGCCCCAGGGCCCTGGCAGTGGCCATTGTTGAAGCGATGAAGCACTGACCGCAGACAAGCCGTGAAGAGGTCCTCGGAAGGCGCCGCAATTA
>NW_015323530.1:0-236 GCF_001447785.1 Gekko japonicus
GGGGAGGGAAGTGGACAGGGCCATTATACCTGCCTGCTCAAAACAGGCATGGTATACTTTCTTCTATCACATATTGCCTTCCTTCCCAAACAGAGCCTTCTCTGTTCTTTTCCCCACTACCCCCTCCTAGCTTCCCATTGTAAAATAGGTTGGCCTACTACCACTAGATCTTCCTCATTTTAACCTTGTTAGGGATCGCCTTACCCCTTTGGTGTAGTGGTTAAGTGTGCAGTCTC
>NW_015323531.1:0-236 GCF_001447785.1 Gekko japonicus
TGGTGCTCCTTAGTGGGTTTCTAAGTACACTAAGTAAGAAGAAAGAATAACTGAAATCAGCCAGATTTACTTGCAAACGTGTTTGGCACTGGAAGCAAAAGGGGCTAGTTCCATGTTCTATACTTTGCCAGGCACTCTGCTAAATCAGGATTAGCCTATCAAAAATTGCACCTAACTGGTAGTTTATGCAGAGAACGTGTAGTGCTCTAAATGATATAAGAGAATAGACAGGAGGA
>NW_015323532.1:0-236 GCF_001447785.1 Gekko japonicus
AAAAATAAATAAATAAATAAGGAAATGGAGCATAACCTCTCAGCTTGTCATGGACGGCTCATGAAAAATAAAACTCTATTAGTGAGCACTTTTGTGCTGTGTTATTACAGAATAACATAATTGTATCTATTACAGGATAACAGAATTTTATTGATATGTATACAACTAGTATTATGAAACATTTTCTGCTGTACTTAACAGTTTTAGTGTACCAGGGAAAAGAAAGTACTCCAGTA
>NW_015323533.1:0-236 GCF_001447785.1 Gekko japonicus
AAAAAAAAAAAAAAAAAAGACACTGAAAACCTCTGACAATGGTCAAGCCGCTTCTGGCCCCTCCTACTCACCTGAATGGGCTGAAGAGCCAGTGCTTTGCCAGAGAGCCCATGGAGTAGCCTTCCACCCAATCAGCATCCAGCTTCTTGATGCCCGCAATGAAGTAAACAATAAAGATCTGTTTGACAAGAAGAATCCTCATTAAGGCTCGGAGGCCAAGTAGTCAGCAGGAGGCA
>NW_015323534.1:0-236 GCF_001447785.1 Gekko japonicus
AAACCAGAATCTGTCTCGGTTTTGCCTTTGCCTTCTGAAATTGCTCTTGATCCACCTAACCCTGGGTCCCTTTAATTATCTCTGCTAATTAGGAGAAAAGCTGCAATGATTTGCTTCTGTGACTTTATCAACACGATAATGAAAATAACAAACATCATCACCTACTAACATCTGTGGTTCAGGCTGTCATTAAAGGCAGAGGAGTAGGACTGGTGGAGGGAAGGCAGCACGCTATA
>NW_015323535.1:0-236 GCF_001447785.1 Gekko japonicus
GGGTGTTGTTGGCCACCTAATGTCCTCTGGCAAAATTCCAGAGCAACTACCAACCAACCCTGAGAAAACACAGTCACTGTTGGTACTCTCACAGGGGTTGGATCTGCTAGATGGCAATCCTGGGCCAAGCAAGCTGCTGCAAGGGATCATACTTGAAGGCTGTGGGCTCCAAATCATGAAGGGCCAATGAGTTTAATTTGGTTTTGTGGAGGCAAAGCCTGAACTGAGAATGTCTC
>NW_015323536.1:0-236 GCF_001447785.1 Gekko japonicus
ATGCAATATTCAGTCCTCAGCCTCTTCTGAAGCATGAGGATACAGTTGAGATCATAAGCCACAGTTCTTTGTTCACATACCTTGATAGCCACTGAAAGCTTTGTGTTGATGTGATTACTTGAGTGGTTAATGTGCAGAGGAGTCAAGCTGTGTATATGAGCACTTGAAAAAGTTTTCTAACATAGTAACTTTATAAACTTTAAAGACAAGAACTATACACTTTTTTACTTAGCAAT
>NW_015323537.1:0-236 GCF_001447785.1 Gekko japonicus
GGGGAATAGGATGGAAATTTATTCTTCGGGCACTAGGATCTGAACCGGCAAGGGCAGTTTGCTGTGGCTTGGGGGTTTTCGATCCCTGTTTCGGTGAGGCTTCCATTTCCCAAAGATTGGATCTTTTGATGGCACCGCAAGAGAACGTGGTGTGAATTAACCGAAGGCTCTCTTGCTTCAGGGAACATCAAGGGGTGGAGAAACATGTGATAAACACACAAACTAAGAAAGAAAAA
>NW_015323538.1:0-236 GCF_001447785.1 Gekko japonicus
GTTTGTTTCAAAACAGGCCAGTCACCTCTCCACTCACTGGGTCCAGGTCGATGTCATAGAAGCAAGGCCTAGTCGGGAGTCCAGGCATTGTACTCATCTGAAAGGAAAGGCAAACAGAACTGAGACAGAAGCCAGAACTGGAATCTGGAAACGGGAACCACAGATGCTCAAACTGCATTGTTGGAGCAGACTCTGTTGTGTTTAGACCCAGGAGAGTGGCTTACAATCGCCTTTCC
>NW_015323539.1:0-236 GCF_001447785.1 Gekko japonicus
AAAAAGTAGATCTCTAGCCTCTTCCCTTGCGATCTAAGGAAAAAGGCATATACTTGCAAGGGAAGAGACTAGAGACATACTTTTTATTTTAAAAAAGAAAGAAAAGTGGGAATCCAGACAACCCGCTATACCTATTGTTAGGGAAACTGCGTGGCAGGGAAACTGCTGGGAAACCTGCCATGCGGAAGCTCCCTTGTGGCTGTGTTTTATCTTCAGCTGCCCCAGCAATGGGGAAA
>NW_015323540.1:0-236 GCF_001447785.1 Gekko japonicus
ATGATGTAAGCCGCTTTGGGTTCCCATTGAAGAGAAACCCGGGGTACAAATGAATTAAAATAAAAGCAAAATAAATTTTCTACTGGGGAGAAAAATGTACAAATGGCAACATGACTAAGGCAGCGGAAACCATGAAGATGTTTTTGTCACATCCCTAAAATCACGTTAATATTTCTTTGCTTGTAAGATGCAGTGTGCTTATGCTGTTGGAAACTGCAGTTTTAGCATCAGAATGC
>NW_015323541.1:0-236 GCF_001447785.1 Gekko japonicus
TTTGTTGGTCTCAAAAGTGCCACTGGACTGAAACATTGTTCTATAACCCACAGTGATGTTCTTCTGTAGGGGAATAAACTTGGGACAGATGAGCTTGGAACAGCACACCAGTGTCCAATTGCAGAGAGAAGCTGCTTGTACTATACCTCTCCCCACCCCTGACTGGTTTTGAACTCTGGCAACAGCCAGGAACACCAGGCTCCATTGTAGCATCATCTGTATTGTGGAGAGGCAAT
>NW_015323542.1:0-236 GCF_001447785.1 Gekko japonicus
AGCTCACGGTGGGGCCAAGGACAACTGACAAGGCCCACTGCTGCTGACCCCAACCCCTCCGGTGCACCTTCCCTGTCCATTTCCTCGCAAGTGCTCCACCAGCCATGCTCCCAGGTCCCCAGGATTGATGGGGAAGCACATGGACGTGATACACAGCACTGCCAGCTACACCCACCAGCCGGTGTTGTTGGGGAAAGGGCGTGAATGTGGTGTGAGTGGCTGTTAGCACAGGTGGT
>NW_015323543.1:0-236 GCF_001447785.1 Gekko japonicus
CGAGTGGGGTGGAAGGTGGTAAAATGCAGAACCTTAAAAAACTAAACAGGTGGCAGGCAGCTAGCTGCATGGTAACCCGTCGTAAGTGATCAGGTGGGGAAGCTTTAAATCGGTAGAAGATTTCTGAAAATGTGCTTTGATGTGCTAACAAAGGCAAAGGGCAGGTGAGTGTTAATGCTTGTGCATTCGTTCACAGAGCTGGGCTAGCGTCAAGGAGAGAATGGCACGCCCACAAG
>NW_015323544.1:0-236 GCF_001447785.1 Gekko japonicus
TGAACCTCTTCTCACAGACATGAGACAGATGGTAACTAGGGACAGGGCTTTTTTGGTGGTGGTGCCCCATTTCAACCATGCCTTCCCCCTTGAAGCTTACATGGTCTGTTTTGGGGGCGCCAGGCTGAAACATGCCTGTTTACCAAGTCTTTTAACTGAAGATTTCTCCTGTCTGTTTTTGTATTGTGTTGTTTGTTTCTTGCCTGTAGATGTTTTTTAAAATTGGTTTTATACTG
>NW_015323545.1:0-236 GCF_001447785.1 Gekko japonicus
TTAACAGCCTTGTCTAGACTAAACTAAACTGATAGATGTTGTCACGTCGAATATATAATATGATCTAGAACTATGAATCTGTAAGGTGAATCATTCTGGCTCTTAGCATAGAATTGCTTTATTTTCTTTTTTTTAGAATAAATTCTATAGCTTGCATGTGCCAGTTTGAAAAGGCACTATATAGGTAATGGCAAATCAAGACCTTCACGTTCACTCTATCTCAGCTGGGGGGGGGG
>NW_015323546.1:0-236 GCF_001447785.1 Gekko japonicus
TGTGAGGGTATCTGGGTTGTCTTATTACATGGAAGGGTCGGCTGGTTTGTTTTGACTGCCACATTCTGTGGCTTGCTTAAAAAAAAAAAATCTCTCATGAAGGTTACTCAACTGATCCATAATTTGAACTGTATGCAATACTGTGCTAATAATAAATTTGGTAGCCGGAACAGAATTCAGCATAATTACATTCGTTTTTAAAACAAATGTGTAAACTTCTTTAGCTCCCATATATT
>NW_015323547.1:0-236 GCF_001447785.1 Gekko japonicus
CTGTCTGCTTTTTGAAATCTTAATCATAGTCTATGCAACAACGATCAGATGTATCAGTTGCACACCGGGGCATCCCTTCAGAAGAGCCTTTTCTAATAACCACAGACACCTGGGAGTGGGAGAGGTATTACGATCACCCACTCGGTCAATAACCGGGGGGGGGGGTCAGAAGAGGTATGCAGCCCGTCAGGTGGGCTTTCCCTGAGATGAGGCACACCGGGGGCTTTCCAGGGAGA
>NW_015323548.1:0-236 GCF_001447785.1 Gekko japonicus
GGCCTGGACCTTTCTTTTTCTCCTGGTAAGTTCTCCCACCCATCCTCCATCAGTTGCCAGAAGGGACCTGGCAAACCAATTGTGGGATAGGGCTAGCACCGCAGGTATCCCATCTAGGCACTTTGGGGGGTTTTCCCCCAAAGAAGCTGGACTTATTCATTTGTCACATTACAATTCTTGTTAAAAGGATGCAACCATGTTTTTAGAAGAGGAAAATTTCTAATTAGGAAAAAAAA
>NW_015323549.1:0-236 GCF_001447785.1 Gekko japonicus
GAGATCAGGCCAGCCTGGGCCCTCCAGGTTAGGGTGCTGATAATATAAAGCCTATGTATTAAGTAAGGAAAGGACCGCCTAATTCTGGAGAGTAAATACAGAATATTCAAGTCTGTGAGGGGCTAATGGTAACAGTGCCCTAATAGACATTCTGACCGCTACATTTGGTGTGAAGGTGGTTTGCCCAACTTTGCAGCCAAAAAAAAAGGAGTGGGGGCACACCAACAAACTGAACA
>NW_015323550.1:0-236 GCF_001447785.1 Gekko japonicus
ACAAGATGGATAAATAGATCACCCCCATCAATCTCTTTGACAAAATATGGACATTTTATGTAATGGAAAATGTATCTTACCACAACCAACAGAATGACAAAATGGTTTTTAAATTTTTTCCCTATTTTTCAGTTTACAATACGAAATAAATTCACAACTCATATTCAACAGAAAATCATAATTTGGAGTCATAGATTCTTCCAATTTATACATCAGTTCTTGTCTAACCATTTATA
>NW_015323551.1:0-236 GCF_001447785.1 Gekko japonicus
CTACAATACCTTGAGGAGGAATAATGTGAAAACCAGACGTAATGTGACATAATGTGGAAGTTCCATGTCAGGACCTTGCAGTGTGTATTTTTTTGGTCCTAAAAAGCAACCGCCGGGGGGGGAGAGTGGGCTTCTAGAGAAGTGTTTCCTTTTCTTTTTCTTTTTAAACTCTTCCCTCCTTATGCCCCTTGGCATTTTTAACCCTAGCAGGGAGGGGTTTCCTGAGCTGGATCTCA
>NW_015323552.1:0-236 GCF_001447785.1 Gekko japonicus
CTTAGAGGGAGAAAACATTGATATTGACATTAAAAGGTTTGATATCATCAATTCTACAGATGAGGCTAAGAAGACCTGGCAATGCAAGCTGACTAGATGTAAAGGCATTCTGTATCTGGTTGGAACAGGAATGGATTTGTGTAATAAAAAGTACCATATATAAACTGATCAGAAAGAAGAAGAAACTATGAATGGTTAATACTGCCACTATTTATTTGTTTATTTTAAATATTTAT
>NW_015323553.1:0-236 GCF_001447785.1 Gekko japonicus
TGTTCAATTCATTGTGGCAGACCTTCCACTTTGCCTCTTTACTTTTCATAGTTTCGTTGATTTGTGTTGTTAACCATGCCGGCCTTCTTTTAGACTTGGAAACATTATTGGAAAGTAGCCAAGCAAAGTGGGATAAAAACACTCACAATAAATATGTTCAGAAATGAAAAAGGACATCTTAGTGTATCCATAAATAAACCATCCCCACCAACACTGCAACAAATCAAATCAGTTGG
>NW_015323554.1:0-236 GCF_001447785.1 Gekko japonicus
TCAGTCTGGAGAAGAGGAGCTTGAGGGGGCACATGATTGCTCTCTTCTGAGTATTTGGAAGGCTGAAATGAGCAGCAGCCACAAAACAGGAGGTGGAGGGACAGTATCACGTGATGTCATTTCCAGTGACCAGAAAACTTCCAGGGGATGCCAGGAGCTTTGAGAGGTGGGCAACACAGCAACAGAATTCCTGTTCTATCCTTGGTCCCCCAGCATCAGATACCAATACTCAGCAT
>NW_015323555.1:0-236 GCF_001447785.1 Gekko japonicus
GACTAATTTGACTGCAGTCATTTCAGACATTCAACAATAATCGGAAGTGTTCAGATTTGAGGATTATTCTGGTGCCGTGAATTCCATTCTGAATTATGCATTGCAGGAAGAACATGTTTTCTTGTATCTCTCCTGAATTGACCTCCAGTCAAATAACGTGACACACGCAAAAGTAGTCAGAAGAGAATGAAGCCAGGATTCTGTCTCCCCAGTACTGCCTTTGCTCTGTAGCCCCC
>NW_015323556.1:0-236 GCF_001447785.1 Gekko japonicus
TTTCTTATGGCAATTGCCTCTTTAGGAATATCAGGGTATACTTGGATTTGTTCCCCATTAAATTGAAAGCATCCTGGCTGTTTAGCCGCATCTAAGATCGTTTGTCTTACTCTGGCGTCAGGGATGGTAGCAATGATGTCCCTTGGCTTGGGATGAGCACTCCTTGGGATTGGGCCTAGACGAGACGCATAAGTTATAATGGGTAGTATCCCTTCTTCTAATTTCAAGGATGTTGC
>NW_015323557.1:0-236 GCF_001447785.1 Gekko japonicus
AAGTAAATTTGGACTGTGGAGCCCTTCAGATGAATCTTTGGAGCAGTCACTCACTCTCAGCTTAATTTACCTGGCTGGGTAGTTATGGTATGGAGAAAATGAAGCAGTCCCATGTATGCCACGCTAAGCTCCTTGGTAGACGGATACACAAAAGATTAATAAATAAATTCCAATTCAGACTTTTGACAGCCTAAAGCCACGTGCTTTGTAGAGTCCCATCATTCAGTTAATGTATT
>NW_015323558.1:0-236 GCF_001447785.1 Gekko japonicus
ACCAAAACAGAGAAAGTAGGTTAAACCCTGCACGTTATCATGTGTAGGGTAAAACTGGCGTTTGCTAAACTGTCGTCTCAGGGAGTTAAAATAAAGTCAAATTAGCAAATGCTTGGTCCAACTTAAGAATTGTAGCTCTATGTACTTTAGGCAAAAGTGTTCCAGAGTCACACAGCCATAAAAGATCGCCTAGCTTAAAAATTGCAATATGTCTCAAGAGTTCCTTGGCTTTTTTT
>NW_015323559.1:0-236 GCF_001447785.1 Gekko japonicus
CCCCCCCCCCAACCTATAAGTTGCATGCCATCAGAAGAGGGAGCTTGACTTTATTGCAAATTATAATGGTTAACATTGTTTGCATTAAGATTTCATCCTTCACTTTCCTTTTTAGTGGACGATCCCAGCTTCATGGCAAGTTTGTACAGGAAAAGGTCAGAGTGGATTTTGCCAGGCCGAAACTTTCCCTTCAGGAAAGGGGGAAAGACAGTGAAGTGTGCAGGAACATTTTATTT
>NW_015323560.1:0-236 GCF_001447785.1 Gekko japonicus
TTTCTACGAAATGACCCCTGGTTACACGTACGTATGTACTGTCCTATTGCCAGGTGTGGATGGATTTATTCACTATAGATCTTAGCCTCTTTTTATCTGTGTAAAAATTGGACAGGTCCCTATAGCTGGCATTTCATGAACACACAAACTGGTCGTATATGTATGGAGACAAACTATGGATCAATAAAGGTAAGTATTTTGGGCTGCCAACCTCCAGTTGGGGCCTGAAGTTCTCC
>NW_015323561.1:0-236 GCF_001447785.1 Gekko japonicus
TTCTGGACAAAAAGTCATGTGCATTGGTGGGCTGCAGTGAGGAGGGAATTGGGTGAGATCTTTCCACCTTGGTCAGCAGGATGTCCATAGGATAAACACAGTGATTTGAGTTTTGATATATACTGTTTTGATTGTATATTATTCTATTAAACTATATGCTAGATTTCCCTAGAAGGGATAGAGGTAATACAAAAGTATTAGCATTGGTAATAAACATCCATGAGACACAGAACATA
>NW_015323562.1:0-236 GCF_001447785.1 Gekko japonicus
AGCCTTGTACAACAGTGAGGGAATATGGAACACCAGAGGGTCAAAGGCTCACCAGCTTCGAGTGAGCTTGCAGCTTGGTGCCTCGCGTAGACCAAATTTATCTGCCAGATACAGCCATTTAGGGCTCGTCCTCGTGCCATCGGACACCCTGCCCTCCACCTGCAACCTACAGAGGGTTGCACTGCCCACACTTCACTCATGGTCATCAGTCATCATTCGTAGAAGACTAGAGAACT
>NW_015323563.1:0-236 GCF_001447785.1 Gekko japonicus
GAGCTCTTGTACGGCCGTAACCCCAGGGGGATCCTGGGACTGGTCGAGGACCAGTGGGCGCGTCCCGCTAGGACCGGAGCTGAGGAGGAAGTAGCGGAGTATGTGACGCGGTTACAAGAACGGCTGCAGTGGGCGCAAGCGCAAGCCCGACTCAACCTGCAGAGGGCACAACAGGCCCAGAAGCAATATTATGACCGGCACGTTCAGGCCAGGACGTTCCTCGAGGGAGCGCAGGT
>NW_015323564.1:0-236 GCF_001447785.1 Gekko japonicus
TCCAAACCCAGAGTTAGCATGGCAACCACCAAACTATGCTTCCCATTGCCTGCATGTTAGAAAAGAAGTGACTCCCCTCTTGCACTCTGAAATGGTCTAATCTATTCTGTTGCTTCATTTGACTGAATGTGTGTACCAGACCTGAGAGGGAGAGAGAGAAACTCTGCTATTTGAGCCCAAATTAAATGAAGTTGGCTTCTTTGGTTTAAAAGGGACTATCCCACTAATTCAGGAGA
>NW_015323565.1:0-236 GCF_001447785.1 Gekko japonicus
CTGATCATGGAGGAACAAGGCAACTCACTCCAGCATCAGAAAGATGGTGAACCAGCAGATTGTGGTCCACTGTGTTGGAACACTGCTGTCCAGTCAAGCAATAACAGCAGCGTCGCCTCGCCTCGATTCAACTGCCTACGGAGCTCATCCGTGAGGGCGACCAGCACAGTCTCCATCCCATGGCCAGAGCAGAAGCCAGAATGGACGAGGTCTAGAGCAGATGTGTCCTCCAGGAA
>NW_015323566.1:0-236 GCF_001447785.1 Gekko japonicus
TTCAATTCCCCATTCTTTCTAAGACAACAAAGAACCAAATACAGATTTCCCATCCCTATTTTTCCACATCACTGTCACACATTAAACATATCTGTAGTAAGAGAGCACATGGAAGCAAGTTTTATAAAGAAAGCAATTACTAGAAAACATATAGAAGGCTGTGGGATAGACTACATTTTTCATTTAGCCACAGGTCCAAATTTGACTAGCACAGTGACATGGAAAAAGAGCTGTTC
>NW_015323567.1:0-236 GCF_001447785.1 Gekko japonicus
CAGGGACTACCCGGGGGTACCCACAACCCGAAGGGGGACCCATTTTGAGTGGGTATGGTACAAAGTAAGAGTTAACCTTCTTCTCCAGTTCTGGATTTTTCGTCTGCCTAACAACTTGCTTTCCAGAGCTTGGTTGGTGAGGCTTCACACAGAGAAATAAGGTATACTATGGTATGGATTTTATCTCCCTTTGGCTGCATGGTCCATTTTGTAAGAAAGGAATGTTGATCCTCATC
>NW_015323568.1:0-236 GCF_001447785.1 Gekko japonicus
AGCACTATCATAGCCAAATTAAATTTGACGTTCAACCACTGTCTCAGCGTGCTTCTGGTTTTGAAAGTTTATCCAGTGATTCAAAACTTTACAACGCTTTGATACAAGATTCTTGTGGAATTTCAAATTAGAAATTTTGAAATGTCTGTTATATGCATGAAGCAATAATAACATTGTACTACATAACATGGATTGCACTACGTGATGTGGATAGCCCAGGCTAGCTGGATCCCGTC
>NW_015323569.1:0-236 GCF_001447785.1 Gekko japonicus
ATTAGGCAGAGAGTTCCACCAGGCCGGTGGCTCTGGTTGAGGACAGCCGGATCTCTTTCGGGCGAGGGGTCACCAGGAGGTTCTTTGCTCCAGAGCGTAATGTCCTCCGCGGGGTATGCCAGGAGATGTGGTCCCGCATATACGTTGGTCCCAGACTTTCTTTATACCCCTCCAAAGTGGCTTTGTTAATACCCCACCAAAGTGGTTTACCCCAATGCTCCCTCTAAGCTGTGGAG
>NW_015323570.1:0-236 GCF_001447785.1 Gekko japonicus
TATTCTACACAAAATTAATTAGTGCTCAGGACTTCAATATTGGTTTGTTTGTTTATTTATATCCCCCATTTTATATTATTGTTTATTACATCCGGCCTCAAGGTGGATTACAAAATGTATGTAATGTAAGTCATTCAATAGGATGGCCTTCTGCCCATATTCTTCCTGATCCAAACAACAAGGAAAAAAGACTAGAGTCACAGGAGCCCAAAATATACAAATTCCACTAGTAGAAA
>NW_015323571.1:0-236 GCF_001447785.1 Gekko japonicus
TTTTTATGTTCACCGCCTGGTGGGCCCCGATCGGGTGGAAAGGTGGCCTAAAAATGGTTTAAATAAATAACCTCTCGCTGTGCTGCCGCACTGCTAAATGTCCTGTCCACAACCGGCCTTGCCTCCTTCAAAATATGCAACATTTGTATGTTCGCAGCCTCATCCCACATCCCCGGTGCTTTATTCCAAGGTGGGGGCCTCCTGTCACACTCTGGCTCACTGCCACCCGGAGTCCG
>NW_015323572.1:0-236 GCF_001447785.1 Gekko japonicus
GTAGGCCAATACAATCAATATGAGGAGACCTCAAATGTGCAATGTAATCAGGGGTAGCAGAGTTGTACTCTTCAGAAGAGAAAAATGCATAGCCTACTTACCTACTTTTTTGCACAGCATTCTTTCTCCTTATCCTGACTGGTGTCTCATCTCCTCCTGTATTCTATCTATGGGGACATTGGATAGACTATATTGCTGAAATGGCTAGGAAAAGTAGAAGGCAGCAGGAAGAGAGG
>NW_015323573.1:0-236 GCF_001447785.1 Gekko japonicus
AGCTATAGAAATTATTTCTACGATTTTTTTAAATGGGCATTTACAGCAACTTGAGCCCACAGTTAAGTGGCACCAACAAATAACATGATTATTCATTCATATCTGATTAACAAAACCAAGCAAAGCACCTAATTTCTGGCATCAGTTCCATATCAGTTCAGCCACTAGTTAGCAGTCCCCCCTCTGCAGATCCACAGACATTTAAACATGCCTGCTTAAGTGGCCCACAGTGATTT
>NW_015323574.1:0-236 GCF_001447785.1 Gekko japonicus
CACCACCTGGAGATTGGCAACCATAGCAGCCTCCAGCTGGGTTCCCCTCTCAGTTCTTGATCCGCAAAGACTTGCAGATGGTAACTGAGGCCCCTCCGTGATTCATTTTGATTGGATAAATGTGTTATTACTACAAGTTTCTTGAATTAGGGTCCCCAATGCCTGAAACGCATGTGCTACCTGAGGGAGCTGCCTCCTAGTAATGCTACCTCTCTACTCAAGGTGCTTGGGAATAT
>NW_015323575.1:0-236 GCF_001447785.1 Gekko japonicus
TTGATTATCTTGTCCATCCTCCAGGGAGCTCAGCATGGCCTTCTTTCCTCCTTGATTTATCCTCACAAGGATGCTGCCAAGTAGACAAATGTCAGAGGGGAGGAGAGTTGCCAACTCAGGGTTTGGAAATACCTAGAAATTTGAGGGTAGAGACTGGGAAAGTGGGCTTTAGGGAGGGAAGTGACGTTGGCAGTGTAAAATGACATGTAGTCCGCCTTCCAAAGCAGCCATTTTCT
>NW_015323576.1:0-236 GCF_001447785.1 Gekko japonicus
CATAGCAAGGATCCCCTGGACTGGGAATTTTTGACAAGACCCCCCCATTTGCTCACTGTCTGCCCGGGGATGAGTTAACCACAAGAGGAGGAAAGAGGATCCAGAGTCACACAAACAGTTTGGTGCTGCCCTTGGTCTTTCTTGCCAAGCAGAGGCAGGGAAAATGCCAGATGATCTGAAAGGTGTGCCAGTGGTGGGGCCACAGGCTGGAACACAGCATTTCCAACAGTTATGGC
>NW_015323577.1:0-236 GCF_001447785.1 Gekko japonicus
AGTAACAGCGCAAACCCTGCCACCAGCGTTGATGCAGGCGCGCCAGGTTTCTAGATCACCAGAACAACCCAGGATTTGAGTCAAAGTTCAGGACCAAATGTTACACTCATAGAGCACTAGGATGAGGAAAGGGCCAGGGGGATGTGTGCTGACACCCCCCCACATGCCCCCAAGAGGAAGGGGTAGAGAGAGGGGGCCGGCTGGCCTGCCAAGCCCGCCTCCTCTTCCCAAGTGTC
>NW_015323578.1:0-236 GCF_001447785.1 Gekko japonicus
GTCTTTTCATGCATGCATGTACTCACACAGCCTAACTAAATTTGACTCTACTCCCACCCACATGGAACAACTGTTCGGCTCTGCAAATAATTGTTTAAGTAGACAGTGTAATCAGTCAGAAATCGTATAACTCAGGGGTCCTCAACGTGGTGCCCGTGGGGAACATGGTACCCGCCGACATCTTTTCTGGTGCCCACCGAGGGTTTCTAGAAAGTGGGTGGGGTCAAATGGGGCTT
>NW_015323579.1:0-236 GCF_001447785.1 Gekko japonicus
ACAGTTTTCAGCCTTGAAGGATAATTTATAAATAAATGGCTTTATGACCAGAACAAATCCCAGGACAAGTGGGACAGAGGTTGCAAGAGTTACTCTTTGGGGTGCTCAGAGGTGCCTTTAGAGTGCACTAATAAGACGTTTTAGTGAAGTCCTGTGTTGGCCTACGCTGTAGCAACTAGAATCCCTGAATCTCTCAGATCTAGAATTCAGTGAAATCCGGCTTTCCTCTTTTTTTT
>NW_015323580.1:0-236 GCF_001447785.1 Gekko japonicus
CTCCAGGTATTTTCCAACCCGGAGCTGCCAACCTTACCCCTGTTTAATTTCTACATGTCATGTAGCTGGTACATCTGTAGAATCCCTGCCAAGAACAAAAAGACATCGCTTGAGTGTGTTTTCAGTTATTAGGCTAAAATGAAATAAAATAAACACACTGGGGCAAACAGCAGTGAGGCCAACTGCACCATAGCACAGCTGTTCCAACCCACCCTGGTTCTTTATGTACAGATGGA
>NW_015323581.1:0-236 GCF_001447785.1 Gekko japonicus
ACACCCCTTCAATTCTGCTGCAAAATACCGTCACTTCAGGCATTGGTGTTGGCAAACTATTTAACTACTAATTTATCAACTCCAAACAGAGGACAGCTTTCACTCTGACCCATCTTGATGTTCTTAGAAGGAAGAAGGAAGAAGGGAGATCCCCGTGGAGTGCTCCTTCATGACAATTTATGCTCTTGTTCTGTTGGGGAAACTCAAAGAATCCTAGAATCATAGAGTCGGAAGTG
>NW_015323582.1:0-236 GCF_001447785.1 Gekko japonicus
CAGGTTCAAATCCCTGATAAAATAAGAAATCTATTCTAGGTTTTGATGCTGAGGCAGAAGAGGTTCAGCAAGGGTCAAAGGCTCACTTTTGAATGTGCTCAGAAAATCAATGTATTTATTGTTGCTTCTCTTCGTACATCACAAGAATTATAGCAACATTTATTACTACAGGGCAGATAGGCTCGCTTACTTTAAGGCAAAGGATTTATTTCTTTGGCATTTGTAGTTAATCCATG
>NW_015323583.1:0-236 GCF_001447785.1 Gekko japonicus
CTGTTCTGAAGGTCTGTGGCAGCTTCTTTTTTTCCAGTTCTAGCTTCAGGGACTTTAACACCATTGATGTTGGAAAAAGGAGTGTCTTGAGAGTGTGTGAACCTTGGTGGATGGTGCACTGGCCACTGTGGTGCATGCCCTATTTACATCTAGGTTAGATTACTGCAATGTACACTAGATGGGGCTGCCCTTCAAAAGTGCTTGGAGATTTTGATTGGTGCAGAATGCTGCAGCCA
>NW_015323584.1:0-236 GCF_001447785.1 Gekko japonicus
TTCTCCCAGATGTATAGACCACTTTTCCTGGTACATCAAGTTTATGAATTCGACCTTGCAAACAGTTTAAGAAAACGGACAATTTTACTTCTTTTTTTTTTAATCCTGTCCTTCTTCCAAGGTGCTCAGGGTAGCATAGGTGGATCTGCCCTCCTCTCTTTTATTCGCACAATGCCCTTGCGAGGTAGACTGGGCTCAGACAAGAATGACTGGTGTAAGTCAGCTCCATGGCCAAT
>NW_015323585.1:0-236 GCF_001447785.1 Gekko japonicus
CATTGCCTTCCTCTGCAAAGTCTTCCTCGATGTTCTCCCACCCAAGTGCTGACCCTACTTATCTTCTGTAATCTGATGAAAGTGGGCTATATCATGCCACCTTCTTACCAGCTCAGAGGAGTATCAACTCCTTAAGCCTAGGAGAATCAGCTCTCCTGGCTCAGCGCAGTCCCATGAGCAATTCAGGAGAGGCAACTGTGCAAACTTCATTCAGGTTCTTCCCGTCCTGGCCTCAG
>NW_015323586.1:0-236 GCF_001447785.1 Gekko japonicus
TATGAATCTCAAACTTCTACAGTGGGATTGGGACGATCTGATACGCAGTTCCCCTCTTTATCCTTCAGGTATTTCACGGCCAAGATCAGATAGTGCTCCACCCACACCAGTCAATAGACTGAGCATGCCCCAGACTGCTGCTATCAACACAACTCCACCTCACAATCGAAGGCATTGAGCTGTAACTGTGAATAAGACAATGAAAAATAGCACAGTAAGTCTTTATGCTTAGTATA
>NW_015323587.1:0-236 GCF_001447785.1 Gekko japonicus
GTTAGCATGCCTGGTTATGGCTGAGTGCAGTCAAATTTATAAGCTGAGGGGTGCCAGCGGCCAATGGCCCTGATCTGGCCAGATGAGGGGGGCCTAGAGCTGCAGTGCATGCCGGCATAACGCAAGTTAACTGAAACTGAGACAAGCATGAAACATCAGCATGCACGAGGGAAGTACTGAAGGTGGCAGGGTACTCAGCCATGCACCGAATGGGGTAGGGCTGACCCCCAAGTTGT
>NW_015323588.1:0-236 GCF_001447785.1 Gekko japonicus
GCAGGGGCCAAGGTCTACATTACTTCTGTTATACTTCTATATGTATTGATTATGTTTTGCAAGAACATTATTATTTTTTCATTATCACTACAGATGTCGGAACAGATATGCATCTTGTGAAGAAATTATTAGCTTTGATATAACATGTATAAAACTGAGCAATGACTGTTTAAGTGGAAAACTTTACAGGATACTGAGAAGCATA
The DNA here is from genome assembly GCF_001447785.1 of Gekko japonicus. NCBI lineage: Eukaryota > Metazoa > Chordata > Lepidosauria > Squamata > Gekkonidae > Gekko > Gekko japonicus. Next base: position 206 of record NW_015323588.1, read on the forward strand.
CTCCCATCTACCTCTGGCAGTCTAGATTAAT
>NW_015323589.1:0-236 GCF_001447785.1 Gekko japonicus
CAAGACTCCAAGGCTTAGAGGGAACTCTGTGACCGGGACCCCCGCGGTCCTGGCACGGAAAGGGGGGGGCGGACTCCCACTCCCTCCCCCGACCCCCTTCGGTCTTGTCTTTTCAAGCTCTGCCTGGGAGGCCAGGGAGTCAAGGGGGAAGCTCAGGCAGTGTGTCCCCCGCCCCGGGTCTCCCCCGAGCCAGCCGAAGGGCGCCGGACCCCGACGGCGCGGCGCCACGTGGGCCA
>NW_015323590.1:0-236 GCF_001447785.1 Gekko japonicus
CTCAAACTTTGTGGAATTTTGGGCCTTCAGCTCAACAGCCTTCCATGCAAAATAGGAAGGGAAGAACGTGAGAAACTATGTTTTCTTATACCTGTTCCCCATTCAAGCTATACGAAGATAACATAGCTCTCTCCCTGACGTAGACCTGAACTATGACTGCTGCTGTGTCCCCGTCTCCCCCTCGAAAGGTGACTGGATGCTGCAGGAGCCCTCCCCTAGGCTCAGGGACCAAACAG
>NW_015323591.1:0-236 GCF_001447785.1 Gekko japonicus
GGGAAAAATTGATTTGGTGCTTCATATGAAGGAAGCAATGGGGGAATGACAGGATTTTTTAAAGATAGGTGGAAGAACACCTGCAGAAATATCACAGAGACCAGGTATAAGTGCTTCCTTCATATGAAATAGGGCAACTGGTGATGTATTTGAATCGTAGAGCCAAGAATCACACACTGGACTACAACTGGAGATGCATTTATGAGTTGTTAGTGGGGTTTCTTCACAGGTGTACC
>NW_015323592.1:0-236 GCF_001447785.1 Gekko japonicus
TCAGATTGCTTTGGAGTGGATTGTCAGACTGGTTAAGCCTCCAGAAGCAGCCATCTCCATTTTAGGATAGTGTATGGAACCTGTGGTTCAGTGGCTAAGAACAAACACACTTAATCCAGATGGTGCTGATTGGGAAGATTCTAGAGAGAGCTGTGCTATGCTGTGCTATCCAACTGGGGTGTATAAGCCACCTTGGTTGGCGTGCAGACCATTTAAAACTAGAAGCTCAGAAAAAA
>NW_015323593.1:0-236 GCF_001447785.1 Gekko japonicus
CAAAAGAGGTTAAGAAGTGCTGGTGATTGTGCTACCTCTGTCAATAAGAAGAATGTGAGGATTAGATTATAGCTAGGTCTTAGATATAGAAGAATTCTGTATGTATTTAACAGTGCATGCACTGGAAATAATTTAAAAAGTGTGCTTCTACCATTATGTTTTCCATCAAGAATGGGAAAACATGTATACTTGAAAAATCAAAGGTGGAATAGGGAAAGTAGTACAGGAGATTTTAC
>NW_015323594.1:0-236 GCF_001447785.1 Gekko japonicus
CAAATCTGCAGTGGGGATTTGAGCCCACCTGGTGGTGCAAGCAAATTCATTCTGGGATACTATATGGCCGAGGAGCAGAACCCTATTTAAGTATCTTGCAGTCTGCCAGAGGATCTGATCACTTTATGAAACCTGATCTTGCTTTTTTGAGGACCCCCCCCCCCAATGCAAACCATGCTTCCCATGTGACTATGCTGGGGCACAGGTGTTCAGGTAGGTTATGAATGGGTTTAGGC
>NW_015323595.1:0-236 GCF_001447785.1 Gekko japonicus
GCCGCTGCCTGTGAAAAGAAGCCATGTGGCAACGCGGCAGGCGTAGTGGCTGTGGACACGTGGCAGGCCACTTTAAAAGCATGCTGTGTGACTGTGCAGCCCCGCGGGGAGTGTGCTTTGCCTTTGCCTCAGCCAGCGTTGCAGCCTAGGAACCTCAGGCAGGGGGAGGGCAGCGTCTCTCAGGACCCCAAAGAAGAACGTCCCACAGAGCGCTCTGGGCCCGTCGCCACTGCTGA
>NW_015323596.1:0-236 GCF_001447785.1 Gekko japonicus
GAAGAAGCGGTGCTCACAGTTGGTGTAGATGGGCTTCCGGAAGGGCTTCCCCTTGGAAAAGACGAAGGCCACGATGAGGCAGTTGACGGTGGTCAGGGGCCAGAGAGTGGCATCCTCGTAGCTCAGCACCCGGTGGTGCGGCTCCGTGGAGTTTGCCGTCCCGTTGCTGAGTCCTGGGATCCAGGTCTGATTGGCTGAAGGGCACCCTCTGGAGGAGGAGGAGGAAGAAGAAGATG
>NW_015323597.1:0-236 GCF_001447785.1 Gekko japonicus
TCTCCCAGATTAGAGTCCATGCTCCTATCGATTTCCTTAGAGGGAGAGCGGCGTTAACATTCAATCCAGTAGTAAATATACATATGTTCTATCCTTGCCATCATGATGATTGCTCTGCACTTCTTATTGGCCACTATATAATTACTCTTCATTATGCATTTCAAAAGTTAGTGCTTAAAAAAACAACCAGAAGTATAATGCTCATCACAGGTCCTGATCACACGCAGAATTAGCCG
>NW_015323598.1:0-236 GCF_001447785.1 Gekko japonicus
AACAGATGAGGCTACCTACTATTGTGGTGCAGGTCACAGCAGTGGCAGTAGCTACATGTGAGCCACAGTGATCAAACCACAGGAGGAACTGAGACAAAAAACATCAGCTAAACAAAGGAGGGAATGTTTCTCTAAGACTCTAGCAGCATGCAAGAAGAGCATCTTAATGACAGGGCAGCTCAGAACACTGAAGAAAGAACAGGTAGGCAACAAGAAAACCTGATCTGCCATAGGTA
>NW_015323599.1:0-236 GCF_001447785.1 Gekko japonicus
TGGCTGTGATTACCTTGTACATATTGAGAGATCCTCTTTTACAGTGTCATCCTACACAGAGTTATAGATTTTAAGCTCATTGACTTCAACAGCCTTAGAAGGGTGAAACTCTGTTTAGGTTTGCACTGTTAATAAGTTATCTCTTTAAGCATGTTCTGTGTCAGTTAAGCACTGAATACAAGCTGGAAGGCAAACATAAAAAAAACAAAACTATTCTCCTTCTTCCCCCAAGATGG
>NW_015323600.1:0-236 GCF_001447785.1 Gekko japonicus
CAAATCTCCAGAAGTTCCCCAACCTGGATTGGGCAACCCTTCTCCTCCATCCCCTGCTGGTGGCCACGGACCTAGAAACCTTAAAATGCCTGCCAAATAGGTCTGCATTTATTCTGTTTTTCCAAAACTGTGCACGCATGAAAACGCTGCTGATCCAAAAGAGATTGGCAGCCATGAACATAGCTGAGAACTACTTAGATGAACACTGAACAGTAGGATTTTTCTCTTTAAAAAAA
>NW_015323601.1:0-236 GCF_001447785.1 Gekko japonicus
TATAAATACATTGGACTATTTATAATTATGGTATCCATTCACACACAATACCCCTCTTTGCTGATAGGTCCTCTAACCACCAAATTCCTGGCAATGGGCCTGGACCAGCATCCTCTAACGGCCCATCCATATTTATTTAGCACATTCTTAGCCTATCCAGTCTTCCAAGGAGTTCAGGGTGGTGTGCATAGGGTTGCCAACCAGCCAGGAGAAAAACGCCATGCCCCTTTAACGTG
>NW_015323602.1:0-236 GCF_001447785.1 Gekko japonicus
AAAAAATCTCTTTATTAGTCAGGAGAATTGACCCTACAGTTAATGTAAAAACAAGCACTAAACTAATAATATATAACATCTTTTAAACATATTCTATTAAGTCAAAATTTAAAGCACCCCAGGTTTCAGGTTATTGTATTAAAACTGTTCATGGGGATTTTCATATAAACCCAAATCACACAAACAAAAACCTCACCTAAACTTCTGCTGAGACTTCCATCCAGAGAAATCTAATT
>NW_015323603.1:0-236 GCF_001447785.1 Gekko japonicus
AGGAAAGGAAATGTCTGGTTGCCTGTTGCTGGCATGTGTGGGCAACTTATTTGCCTCAGTTTGTTTTTCCCACAAGGAGTGCTGCCTATTGCCAGGGGAGGGGCCTATCAATGCAATCTTTTCCTGTGGTTGGTTTGTTCTTGAATCAAAGATTCCCTCCCCCATTTGGCCTCAGAGGTGATCCCCCCCAACAGCCAACTGTGATTTAAAAAAAAAAGTTGCATGCACTATGTATG
>NW_015323604.1:0-236 GCF_001447785.1 Gekko japonicus
CATATATTTTTATTTCTGCATTGCCTCCAATTTTCTCTCTTCATTTTCACTGGTTTGTGGTGTGTGTTTTTTAATTCCACATTGTTCAGCTGTTGGTTTTGCTCCCCTCCCCCACTGTTTCCGTCGGTATCAGAATGCTGTTTTTTGGGTGAACTTTAATCCCCCACCCGACTCCATGCTGGGTAATGCTATCTAGAACTGATCCTTCAGAGTATTCATCCCTGCCCCCTTTCAGG
>NW_015323605.1:0-236 GCF_001447785.1 Gekko japonicus
AACTTGACAGCCTGAGCAGCTTCATGATGTTGCCTGGCAGCATGTGGGGGGCACTGCCCCCACAGGGAAATACTGGAGGGCCTGGTCATCCCAGCGGGGGGTACGAGCCCTGCTGCCCCCTGAACTTTATGCCCCTGGGTACCATCACTTTGTTTATTTAACTAGATCTGGAGAATAACATCCATTGGAAGTTGAAAGTTAGCACATAACCTAGTTTTAGGCTATATCCTATTGTC
>NW_015323606.1:0-235 GCF_001447785.1 Gekko japonicus
TATCCAAGCTAAGCATTTTCACATGCTGTTAATTTCAACGAGAGAGACAGGCAGACACCGTGCTAAGAATATGCCTACCTTTGCCATTGATACCATATAATTTTATCAGGATCATGTCCAGTGTTTGCAAAACATAGTGCTCCCAACATTGCAAATGATCAAGTTTAAAGATTAAGATATTGTATCAACATTAATTTCACAATCAGGCAGGCACATAGCCAGGATTTTGTGGTTT
>NW_015323607.1:0-235 GCF_001447785.1 Gekko japonicus
TTTTTTTCTTCCTGCAACATCTCATAGAGGTGTGTACTTTTGTTCTGATCTGGTATTGCACACTGTTAGTGTAGACATGAGGGATATAGGGGCCCTTGTATCATCAACTCTTGGGGTGTTATAGAGGCTAGACAGATAGTAAGCACTGTTGCTGAAGACTGGCCATCTATATCCTTTCCCTATACCTACTAGCTCCCGTTTACACTGGAAAAGTGAATTCATCAAACATCCTTTT
>NW_015323608.1:0-236 GCF_001447785.1 Gekko japonicus
CAGGAAAAAGGGAAAGACTGTGGCTTTCAGGAAAGGGGATGAGGAAACAGTGGGAGAGGGGAAAGTGAAATCCCTCAAGTCCTGTAGGGTTTCCACTTGTAATTTAATATTTCTCAAACGATCTAAATGGACTAGGCATCATGCAACATTTAAAAACCAACAAGGCCTCTTTCCATGAGTTAGCCAGGAGAACTAGAGAGTTAGAATCATCTGGTTGTGATGTTCTATTGCTGAAA
>NW_015323609.1:0-236 GCF_001447785.1 Gekko japonicus
AGCCTCCAAGATCTGACAAGATCAGGCTACATCGTGCTGCCTTCCTTCCATCAAATGTGAAGGAAAGAGGGTTGCATGTGTGGAATGCACAGAAGTCCAGGTTCATTCACTCTAGCACAAGGTGGCAAGCTGGGGCAATACCCCCTAAAAATACACACAATCTCGCTCTGAATTTCCAGCTTTCGTGTCTTGTAGGGGAAGCCCACCACTGCCTCTTTGTGTGTGTGTCAAGTTCC
>NW_015323610.1:0-235 GCF_001447785.1 Gekko japonicus
GAGGCGAGGGCTGCATTTGTTGATTGGTATCTGCGACCAGGTGGGGCTCTTGGCAGATGTGTGTTTACCGAGGACCTTAAACGGCTTTAATTAATTGTCGGGATTGTTTGTGTGTGTCAGGAAGAGAACCTACAAAAGCATTTCCGATCCCGCTCCTGACAATCGCAGGATTACTTTGGAGGAGGAAGTGTGACAGAGAGGATTCCTAGATTTGTTTTAACTGTGGCACACACAC
>NW_015323611.1:0-235 GCF_001447785.1 Gekko japonicus
TATCCCACCACTCTACTCAGCAAAGTTTGAAGTCTTCCTCCAGGCTTAGAGCCTCCCTCCTGGAGAAATGACTTGTCCATTGGAAGGCTCCTTGGGCCAGAGAAAGGGTTCAAACATTGCTTACTGGAGTGGTAGGATACAAGCTGTCATGATCCTGCCAGACAGCAGAGAATTCCCTCTAGGGCTGCAGTCACACATACTAAATCATTCACTTTCAATCCATTTTCAGTGCACT
>NW_015323612.1:0-235 GCF_001447785.1 Gekko japonicus
GTTTGCTGGGTGCCAGCAGAGTCTTGACCCTGGCAACAAAATGCCGACCAAGCTGTCCCTCTTAGTGCTGACTCTGGAAGTTCCTCACTGCTGGACTCCAGTCTCTTGGAAGTTGGCTTGTACTAGTCAGCAAAGCAGACTTTCAGCAGTATTAGTTCTCCAAGCAGATCTGCTTCTGGGAGCGGGAGGGACAGGATCAACAGCCTCTTGTCAGAGCAGAGCAGCAGCTCCCTAG
>NW_015323613.1:0-235 GCF_001447785.1 Gekko japonicus
CACAGCTTAGAGGGAGCCCTGTTTGGGAGCCCTATGCCCGACCCACAATGGCACGGGAGCGAGTGGTTCAGGGTGAGATTCCGCCTCTGCGCTCACCTGCTTAGTGAGAAGCTCCATGCATAATGCACCTCCGCCGAGCACATACCTGTAAGACAGAAAAAAGCATGTCGAGAGCATGGTGAGAAACTGCTGCCTTCCATACAAACCATAATTTATCTATCACATTCTAAGCCCG
>NW_015323614.1:0-235 GCF_001447785.1 Gekko japonicus
GAGGGCAATTGCCCAAACACTAGCATCAATGGTCTGCTGTCATAACAGAAGCCTCCTGGGACATAAATGTCAATTATTGAGAACACTTAAGTGTTTTCATTGGTATGACTACACCCATTAATTTAATAAAGCCCCTTCGGTGTTCCTAACACAGTCACAATTTATAACAACCAGGTGATGCATTGTCTTGTAATTAGTGACATGAATATAGAAATTAGTATTGCTATCAGTGAAG
>NW_015323615.1:0-235 GCF_001447785.1 Gekko japonicus
AAGAAAATTGACATTCTAGGAGCTGACTTCAGTGCCCAAGTTCACATTCTGCAACTTTTCTTTGCATAACTGCAGCATACACCTGGCCTTGAAAATATGGGTTATTTCTTTATTTACTTCACTTATACCCTGCCTTCATTCCTAATGGGGACAGAAATTGACTTACATCAGTCTTCCCTCCTCCAACAACCTTGTGAGGCAAGATAAGGCTGAGAGTGTGTGACTGGCCAAAGAT
>NW_015323616.1:0-235 GCF_001447785.1 Gekko japonicus
AGTATATTTCACAGATATCTGCCCCTTCCCTTCTAGGCGTTCCCAAATCCCCTTCTGGTATAATCTTCCAGGAAAGCGGATTTGGGGGAAATCTCAGCTGGGCCAGGGAAAACCGGGAAGGTTATAAGACGCCTGGCAGTGTCACGTGGAAGTCACAATTAGATCCATTGCAACGGGTGGGTGGGTGCTGAAGCAACAGGTCTATGTAGAAGCAACCAAAGTTGGTCATATGTAG
>NW_015323617.1:0-236 GCF_001447785.1 Gekko japonicus
GGGCAATCCTTGCATCTCTCTATGGCCTTATGCTGGTTACTAATGCTCCTAAAAATTGATCTTGTATTCCTATTTGTGTAGCCCTATATCCAAATCATATGGCCAAATAAAGTATGGTGCTAGGGGTTGATGTCTCCAGTACTTCATGCTTGTTCTTCCATCCCTGTCAACACGTTTTCATAGGATAGCCGTATTGGCCTGCAGTAGAACAGTAGAAAAGAGTAAGAGTCCAGTAG
>NW_015323618.1:0-235 GCF_001447785.1 Gekko japonicus
AATGCACCTGGATCTTTAATATAATTATTATAGCTCGCCCAAATTGGCGAGAATGTTTGGAGAGAACCAAGAAAGGTGGCTGACCATCTAAATAGGAAAAAAAAATGTAGAGTCATATCGGTAGATGCAGGATCCAAAAACAGGAATGAAACACAGGTAATACGTTTTTATTAGGGACCAAACAAATTGACATGCAACACTGCGCAAGATTTTGAGCTCACCAGACCTCTTCATC
>NW_015323619.1:0-235 GCF_001447785.1 Gekko japonicus
CCGACCAAAGTTCCGCTAAAATGTGTTGCCAAGGAGCTGTTCCAGACAGCTCTGCTGAAGAGACTCTTCTGATATCCATGCCCCATGCTGGACTCTGTACTGTGGCCAGGGCCGCCTGTGCCAAAGGCATATGCCTAGCCAGGTCTGGACCCGGGACCACAGAGGACGTCTGCCCATGCTCCACTCTGTATAAGCCCAAGCACCGTGAGGCAGGCCAGCATCCCCGGTCGCCATG
>NW_015323620.1:0-235 GCF_001447785.1 Gekko japonicus
TCCATAAGGTTCCACTGTGTTAAATCTAAAAATGAATCAAGCTTCTAATTGTAATAAGGCTATTAATCTGATTGTATTGGTGGGCTCCAAATCTATATAAAGCCATAACACGTAATTCATCAGGTTTATGATTTTTCTCTTTAAAATGCAAAACTAAAGGAGCCTGAACATTTACATTTTTCAAACATGACTTATGCTCCAGAATTCTAGTTCTTAAAGCTCTAGTCTTTTTTTT
>NW_015323621.1:0-235 GCF_001447785.1 Gekko japonicus
GAAGTCTTACATGATCCTCATTAAGGGGCTTACATACATGTTAATATCAATGACCATGTTGAGCCCACCAGAACTCAACAACAGAGCATCCATGCTGCAAAAGTTACATCATCAATAAACATCTTCTGCATATGGTTAGATTTTTCAAAAGACTGTAAGTGTTTTAATGCCACAGCTCTACTGCCAATACCACATTCCGGGCATTCAGTAAGAATGAAATGTTCCACAGTTTTGC
>NW_015323622.1:0-235 GCF_001447785.1 Gekko japonicus
TGGAAAAGGCCCCGATGCCTGATGACCATTAGTTGGCACACGGGTACCACACAGGCCTCTGTCCCAGGGCCTCTTGATTTTGGGAAGGAAGCGCTAGCCAGGGCGGTACAGCAAGGCCGAAGCAACAGTGTAAGGGATGCCATGCTGAGCCCCAGCATGTGTATAAAGGGCCATCAAGTGGAAGCCAACTTATGGGCACCCCACAGGGTTTTCAAGGGAAGAAACGAACAGAGGT
>NW_015323623.1:0-235 GCF_001447785.1 Gekko japonicus
GATTGAAAAGTGTATAAAATACTGTGAAATATCAGATGCTGTGGCTTTCTGACATTCCCTAGACTAAAAACTGCATATTTATGGTCCTGTTATATATCAAGTCTATTCTCTATTAATTTATCATTGCTTAAGCGAATGCAACCTGTGAGCTATATGTGAGGCATCTTTTACTCATAGCTGTATTACAGCCGTGCTATCAATTTCTGGTGAAGCAAGCTGTTTGTCTCTTTGTGTT
>NW_015323624.1:0-235 GCF_001447785.1 Gekko japonicus
TTGTAAAGGATTCCCTTGTCCTCATGAATTTGCCAGTCAGTTGAGCTTCATTTGAAGCTCTGCTCTGTGTACACTCAAATTCAAAGGTGAAGGGAATTATTATCAGAGAGGGAGGGATGATTCAGTGGTAGGAGTGGGCACTGAAATATGTTTTGGCAGTAACTCCCCCACAGCCCCATAAGGGTTACAAACTCCAGTTTGGGATAGTCCTGGACAGGGGTCATTTCCTGCAGGA
>NW_015323625.1:0-236 GCF_001447785.1 Gekko japonicus
ATTGGAAACAATGGAGGATGGGGGCACTGCAAATTGCAGCTACACTGCAATTTTCATGCCTCTACCTCAAACCCCCTCTCCCCAAGCCCACTGAATATAAACCTAGGAGATTTGCCATTGACTTCAATGGCCCCATACAGTATAATGGAGTGGGAAAATTCAGGATTCCTGAATCTTACCCGAATTCAATACAATATTGATATTGTAATTCGGGTTTTCAAGGTAATTGTCCCGGT
>NW_015323626.1:0-235 GCF_001447785.1 Gekko japonicus
CCTTTGGGTTTTATCCCCAAGACTCAAGAAGTGAGCCAGGAAATGGATTTGCAGGTGTCATGGTGACATGGGTATGGCATTGGGCATCTGTACTCTCATCCTTTACAGGGGCAGGGTAAGCAGAAGGACCTGGGGAAGCATGGCAGGACAAGAGGAAATATGAAGAAAACATGGGGGTAGTTGAAGGAGGCCTTAACTTAGACAATCCAAGCTAGTCCAATCTCATCACATCTCA
>NW_015323627.1:0-235 GCF_001447785.1 Gekko japonicus
GACTTCAGCACCCCCAGTTTCCTGCTTCTTAGGAAATATCATCCTGCACAACTGTTATCTCACTGACCCACCAGTAAGGTTTGAAACTTTTTGCTTCACTCCAATCCATTTCGAGAAGTCTCTTATTTCTATTGCAATCTTAACACTTTTGGGGTAGAAAACCCCAGAGCTCTTTTCCAGCTGTTGGGTCCCATCTCGATACTGGGCTCCAGCAACTGGCTCCAAATCCCCGTGT
>NW_015323628.1:0-235 GCF_001447785.1 Gekko japonicus
TTATGTTCTTATGTTCTTAAAGCATTCCTCAAGGTCGTGGAAGTTGCAGTGCCTGGCGACCCATTGGAGAGCTATAACATAGGCCGAGATTGATTCATTTGCAGCCTGGTTCCGATTGTGTAACGAATGGCGGGCAGTGATGATGGAGGGCTTCGGCACAAAGTATTCCTTTAGCTGGTATAAAATTGTCTTGTACTCTGTGTTCTTGAGTTCAGCGGGAGCCAGCAGTGACCGA
>NW_015323629.1:0-235 GCF_001447785.1 Gekko japonicus
CCAACCTGTTATCCTGGCTGAAAGGGGAGCGCTACAAAGGGGGATGGGAGAGATGTGGAGGGAGATACAGAGGGAGATCAGAGCAGCTGTGTCCACCATCAGGCCTTCCAATCGGGAATTGTCTGGGCCTCACAGCAGGGGCAGATGTTCTCCCTCCAGCAGAGCTTCTGGGGATGGGAGGGCAGGCAGAGAGTCCCACGTACCCCCGCCCCACAAGAAAAGGAGGTTGGAGGAC
>NW_015323630.1:0-235 GCF_001447785.1 Gekko japonicus
AAAAAATGTCTAAATGTAACAACAATGAATTGGTAGAAGGAATAGAAAAGGTCACTGCAAAAGGCATAATTGTAGAACATGACTGTGTTCTGTGCGATGTTGTTAGAGACACAGGGGAAACCGCAAAAAATGGAGGAGATTACCTGTGCTACATTCATTTGTACAAGGAAAGGAAACCACTTAATGTCTTAAACAATCTATCCTGGCAAGGGCTTCACAGAATATTCACTGTTTT
>NW_015323631.1:0-235 GCF_001447785.1 Gekko japonicus
GGCAGGCAGGCAGGCAGGCAGGCAAGGGGGCTCATCATTTGACACCAAAATTACTAGCAACTTCTGCGAATTCTAGGATAGAGTTCAGGTACCATTTTGTAGGAGCTGGGATAATATGGTCAGAGGAGGTGTGATGTGGCAGTGAGAGGAAGGGGAATGTTGTATGAACTGCTCCTGCTGGATGGATACAGCCTTCCTACATGCGTAAATGCTGTCAAGTCACAACAAACTTATG
>NW_015323632.1:0-235 GCF_001447785.1 Gekko japonicus
AGCTAAGCAGGATCAACCATGGTTAGTACTTGGATAGAAGACCACCAGTGGCAAACTACCTGTGCTCATCTCTGGCCCTGGAATCCCCATGGAAGGTTACCATAATTGTTGAGATCTGACAACACTTAATTATTATCATATTAAATGCCATTTTCATAACCTGTTCCCTGATTTGGGTAGATTCTGTTTAGAATGTTATGAGGACAAATCCTTGGAGAGCCAGTTTGGTGTAGTG
>NW_015323633.1:0-236 GCF_001447785.1 Gekko japonicus
CGGTTTTGCTGACCAACAGGTCACCTGACTTGCAGCATATTTGCCTTCTTTGTGGGTGTGGCCTGCACATTGGTGGCCTGGAGGGGTGTGTGTTACATAATGTGATGTGCGATGATGTGGCAGGGCCTCATGTTACTGGGATTGGCTGCCCGTGGTAGTTTTAAGAGGAAAGGCTGTGATTCTGTTTGGGGAGTTTCTGGTTCTAATACTGGAGCAGTGTTCCCTCTAAGCTGAGT
>NW_015323634.1:0-235 GCF_001447785.1 Gekko japonicus
TAGGTTCGCCACCACTGTCCTAGAGCATCAGGGACAGATTTTAAAAAACCTCCCCTGCTGCAATAAAGGTGTGATGGAGAAGGAACCGTTGCAAACTTCCCAGTCTTGTGACTGACCAGAGCAGTCCCGGAAGCTTGCGGGTCCAGTCAGGGGTCCTCCTCAGTGTAGCAGTCCTCGAGGGAGGAGAGAGAGTCTCCATCAATCATCTGTGCCTTGACATTCCACCCCCACCCAG
>NW_015323635.1:0-235 GCF_001447785.1 Gekko japonicus
TGTCAGAGCTACGAGATCAGAAATGCCGGAACAGTCTGCACCCAATGAGCACACATAAAGGTGCCCTATAGTGAGACTGACCATTTGTCTATCTAGATCAGTATGACCTATTCTGACCAAATCAGCTCTTCAGGGTCTGAGACGAAGTTCTTGCACATCACCTACTTCCATCTCTTTTTAGCAGGAGACACGAGGGATTGTACCTTGGACCTTCAGCTTGCAAAGCAGATGCTCT
>NW_015323636.1:0-235 GCF_001447785.1 Gekko japonicus
CACACATCCAAGTTACGGGCATTCTGGCTAGGGTTTATATAAAGTATACGAAGACTGCCGTTGTCAGTATCCTAAGCGGCACCAGGGCTTCAGAGCAGGGTGGGAGACCAAGGGAGGGGACTCGTATTTTCATTCTCCGTGTGTTCAATAGGGAGTTGTGAGCATCGGGGTTCCTGCTGGCATAAATTATACTGAGTGTGTGTGTGGGGGGGGGTTAGGATGCTGACTAAACCCT
>NW_015323637.1:0-235 GCF_001447785.1 Gekko japonicus
CCCCCCAAAAAAAAACCCTGCCCTCCCCATGCACCACATCCCAAATCTCCAAGTATTTCCCAGCCCACCTGACATTTTCTTTGTAAACATGAGAAGTTTTTTTTTTTAAAAAGTCAGGTCTTATGCTAAGAATTGTCAATGGACCATTTCCTCTAGGGCTGTCAATGAATTTACAGCAGAAAAGAGCAAGAGTCCAGAAATACCTGAAAGACTAACAAAATTTCTGGTAGGGTAT
>NW_015323638.1:0-235 GCF_001447785.1 Gekko japonicus
GAATGTGGATGAAGCTTAATGACACACTGTGACCCCTGTTCTGCTAAAATGGGGAGCTGTAGGACCAGCCTCCAGCCATTTGCAATGGTGGTGCTGAGCCATCAGAGAGAGCAGGCCAAAAGTGCCCTTTTCCAGCAAGTCACAATGGCTCAGAGAATCAGGCATCTGGGACTGACTGCCAGAATAGGGTTGCCAACCTCCAGGTGAGGAAGAAGCCAAAAATGAGAGATCACGG
>NW_015323639.1:0-235 GCF_001447785.1 Gekko japonicus
ATTCATTTGCGGATCATAGTCCCATAATGCTAATACTGAAAGAAAGTCAACGGAAAACAAGATGGAGATTGAATAAAAACTTGATAAAAGATAAAGGATTTGATAAAAAAATGAAAGATGAAATTGAAATTTTTTTTACACAAAACATTCAAGCAGAAACTCCTATAACAATTGTATGGGACACCTTCAAGGCTTACTTGAGAGGCTGTTTCATTAATCAGGATGCATGGAAAAA
>NW_015323640.1:0-235 GCF_001447785.1 Gekko japonicus
TTTTGTTTCCTGAAAAGAACCCATGTTATTGTATAGACCTGAAACAGTGTAACTGGGCTGGGTTTAGAACCAGTAATTTGAGTTTCATCCTGGCTACTCTAAAAATTAAGCATGTCATAAGATTATAATTCTGAATTATAATACGGTCAGGGTCTCAAAATCGACTAACCCTCCTGGGCCCCAAGGATGCCAGGCTTGCTACAACTAGGGCCAGGGCCTTCTCTGTGGTGGCCCC
>NW_015323641.1:0-235 GCF_001447785.1 Gekko japonicus
TTCCGTTTTCTTTGTGTCAATGATTGTGTCAGTCTACTGTAACATTATTTTTGTTTGCTTGCTTTGGGGCCCGTTTTCAGGTTTTCCTCTTTAAACAGGCTTGCCAACCTCCAGGCGGGGGCATGGAGATCTCTAGGAATCACCACTGACCAGATTAGAGAGGTCAGTTTCACTGGAGAAAGTGGCTGCTTCGGAGGTGGTTCGTGTGGCATGATGCCCCACTGAGGTCCCTCCC
>NW_015323642.1:0-235 GCF_001447785.1 Gekko japonicus
GAGAGGCAGCATATACATTTTCTAAATTATTTATTTAATAAACAGCTGCTCCATTTTTTTAAAGGTTGCACTGGTCAGTCTGTGACAAAATTTGTAACTCTTCAGGACCCCAACAACTGAATATGGTAGCACCCAATTGGGATTGGGGGACCATACCTTTTTTTACTTCAGGAGATATGTTATTGGCTGTGTAACTTCAAAAGCCCTCTATAATGCATTGGCATTAATATCAAGT
>NW_015323643.1:0-235 GCF_001447785.1 Gekko japonicus
GAGAGAGACTGATTTCTCTTTCATTAAATTGTGAGTAATAGTATTTATCTTAGTTTGGGGGGTATTTTTTATATCTAACAACAGCCAGTTACCATGGTGGGACCGTGTCTCAGTGTTACAGCATTTGCCAAGAGCTCTTCTCCTGATGCCAAGAGGGTTGGGTCTCTGGCACTAACCTAGCTTATATACCTGCAACAGAAAGGGAAACAGAAGCTCATCCTAGATATTATGCAGC
>NW_015323644.1:0-235 GCF_001447785.1 Gekko japonicus
CCCAGCATAGCTTTCTTTGATGGCCAAAGGAGAATTCTTCTTGTAGAAAAATTGATTGGATCCAATCTATAACATGGAAAGCAGGTTCCTACGTGGATTATTACAACTGCAATAAGAGTTTTCATGGGTAGTAGTGTTATGAAACATCTCTGTTGAACAGTGGTGATCCCTGTGGTCAGCATCTCAACATGTTACAGCTTCCATGTGGGTCTAACATGTAGAGTGGATCTTGGTC
>NW_015323645.1:0-235 GCF_001447785.1 Gekko japonicus
GGGTGCGGGTTTTGTGAAGTGTACAGCTTTTCATTGAAGGCTTGTATGATTTCGACGATTTGCTTTGTTTCATGATGAAGTTGATTTTGTCGATCTTTGATGCACCCTATATATCGTTCTGATTGCCTTTTTTTAAGTCTCCAAGCTAGTAGCTTTAGGTGTTTTGAGTTATTTTTCTGGTATACCTTCCGGTAGTTAAAGTCTTGTTTGAGTATCTCTTTTGTATCCATCGCTT
>NW_015323646.1:0-235 GCF_001447785.1 Gekko japonicus
GAAAGGTGGGTATAAGTGAAGTAAATATAAATAAACAAACAAACAAATACGTTCCACAGTTCTAAATATCAAACATGGTCACCATTCACAGCACATAAAAGCTCACATCCCACTAAAAACCTCTGCTGACAGAAAGATTTCCATCCGTGAGGCACAGCTTCTCTGCCTGCCTCTCCGTTCCTGTCCAAAATGCCCCACAAAATGCTTCACTGGGGGAATAATGGACACACACACC
>NW_015323647.1:0-235 GCF_001447785.1 Gekko japonicus
GCCTTACTGCAGGCACAACATTGTTTTGGTCAGGTAGTATGCAGGTGAAAAGTGGGAGTGTCTGGGAATTTAACTATTAATCACATCCTAATCAGTTCAAAACTACAGGAAAAGCTTTGGTTCCTACCTTAACATTTTTTAAACTGTTTGTGATACCTTTAAGGTAGCTTAATTTTGGCAAAATCTCTCTCTCTCTCCTGGTATTTTGTGTATGCCTGGCAGTCATGGTTGACTT
>NW_015323648.1:0-236 GCF_001447785.1 Gekko japonicus
AGTGGACCAAGTACTGATCCCTGCGGTAGACAGTGAAGTAGAAGTGGCCAAGAGGAACTGAAAGAGGATATAGTAGCACCTCCACTGCTGTTTTCTCCTTCCTTCCCCTCCTCTGCCTGGTAGAGAACGTGATGAAAGTGGCAGAAGTGGAGCCCAGAAGAAAAAGAAGATGACTGTGGCAGCTCCCTTTCCCACTCCCATGACTATCTCAGTAGAGGTGACAGGGGAAAGAGAGT
>NW_015323649.1:0-235 GCF_001447785.1 Gekko japonicus
TGGGATAGGGTGATATAATCATCATCATCATCATAATCCAGAGAGAAATAAGAGAAATAATAAGAGAAAGATGTATCTATGGGCATGAAGGCTAGAAAGATTCTCAGGACCTCCTCAGGACCTTATTTGGCTATTCCCATTAAAGTTCACAGCAGGATAATGATGAACAGTGCCTTTCTAAGACCATTCATTTACTTCAAATGGAATTAGAAGAGTGTATCTCTGCTTAGGATGG
>NW_015323650.1:0-235 GCF_001447785.1 Gekko japonicus
TCTAATTAGCCACACTTTGGCCGGTGTTTATCCTGCCGTGTAGCAGGGACCTATGTAACTCAAAGATGCTACCTTCTTCTGGATCAAACCTCATGGAGCTTGGGGTGGTATTATTACTGTCATCCTCCACAGAACAACTGTATCCTCCACACACACTTGCCCCAATAAGACCTGTTCACGCGTTACAAGTGAATGCACATACATGTTGAGAAGAAGAAGAGATTGGGTTTATACC
>NW_015323651.1:0-235 GCF_001447785.1 Gekko japonicus
CCAGTGTTTCCCTAAACTGTCTGTAACTGACGCATACTTTAAAAACAAAGAATTAAAACTGGAGACTTCTTTCATTCTTATGCTCATGAAGATTTATGTGCAGGGTGCGTAGAATTACCCAGCCACAGAGGTGCACCGTGTACCTGCATGAGTCATGGATCTGGATGTGCTTTTTTTTATCAGAAAGGAGTAACCCAACAGTAGCGACTCATACAGAAAACTGAGCAGCTTTTTT
>NW_015323652.1:0-235 GCF_001447785.1 Gekko japonicus
ACCTAACCTAGCATAAGATGCATACAAATCTTTAAGGCTGCATCCACACAGTGGCATGTCAGGGCGGCAGCAACAAGGGGCAGAGTAACAGGCAGGAACAGCATCAACACACACACTGCCACGCCTGACCAGCTTGCTGCTGCTGCCCCCAACTCCTGCTCCTTTCCCCCATTGTGCCTGTAAAAAACACAGATCAGCATTCACTGCTCCCCCCCTCCCTGCAGCCTTGAACCTT
>NW_015323653.1:0-235 GCF_001447785.1 Gekko japonicus
CCTTTTAACTGTCGGGAAATGGGATGTTCGGTTGAGGGGAGGGTCGTTTGGCAGAAAATTAACGTGGCGCCATTGTAAAGGGTGTGAAGAGGGAAGACGATTTCCCCCTCAGGCGTGGGCTCATGAGGTGGCCTAAAAAGGAAATCTCGACCTTGGCAATGGCAACTATAAATAGGGGGTAATCATACAGGCCCATCTCGCAGGATCACTGTTACGCAAAGCGCTTTGGATACTC
>NW_015323654.1:0-235 GCF_001447785.1 Gekko japonicus
TAATAAAATCCAACATGGCAGAATGTCTAAAGCTCATTTTTCTGCCCCAGTTATTTAATTCCAGAGCGGTACCTATTTTAGTCTGTTCTTTGCGATCAATAATATGCTTCCACACTAGCCATTTAGTCTGGAACAGATAACAGTCACACACTCAGTGTTTAGGGAGGATCCAGATGACATTATTGTCTGCCCAGTGCATCCAGCAACAGCATCCACCTGTTGTTCTCTTTTCTCA